>NC_140647.1:37399917-37682999 GCF_978046115.1 Saccoglossus kowalevskii | reverse complement strand
TTATGTCCATGCAACTTTAGAATGACAACTAGCGAAGGCAGTGTCATTCATGACTTGTTTTTTAAGGTTTAGACTAATGTGGTGTGTTTCTTTCAGGATGGATTCCAGTTTGCAACAAGGCCATGCCGAAAAAATGGGAAACAACCATATGGAACTATTTAGCTATTTATTATTATATTTTTGTTATTATTAGTTGACTGCTCTATTGTCATCCAGCCCAATTTACAACAAAAAGAGTTAGTTTGACATCAATATTTATTTTGTTTTCTAATCGAATTGGCATTTGAAAACTTTACAGCAGCCTATCAGAAAAAAAAAAATTGCTAAGAAAGCATCTTCTTGTATTCATTATAAAACATCTTTCTAATTAGTAATTAAGACTCAAGTTATTTTCTTAAGGTTTGCCTTTCTAATTATCTTCAACAATTTAGTTGTGGTAGGTGAATTATAACTTGATACTGTTTTATTACGAATGAATATGCTAATAATGGCTATTCAGAGATTGTTTTTCTGATATATTATAAGTTTTAATTCTGCAACAATTAAAGAGAGTTGAGTTTAATATTATCCAGTGTTGTCAATTTTTCTCCAAAGCATAAGCAACAATAATTATATTTATTCGCAAAAATATATTTGTCCCTGGTTCGAAATCTAGACTGCATTACACTGAGAGCGCTGTGCTCTGTTACCAATCTGACTGCATTACACTGACAGAGCTGAGCTGTTACCAATCTGACTGCATTACACTGACAGAGCTGAGCTCTGTTACCAATCTGACTGCATTACACTGACAGATCTGTGCTCTGTTACGAATCTGACTGCATTACACTGACAGAGCTGTGCTCTGTTACCAATCTGACCGCATTACACTGACAGAGCTGTGCTCTGTTACCAATCTGACCACATTACACTGACAGAGCTGTGCTCTGTTACCAATCTGACTGCATTACACTGACAGAGCTGAGCTCTGTTACCAATATGACTGCATTACACTGACAAAGCTGAGCTCTGTTACCAATCTGACTGCATTACACTGACAGAGCTGTGCTCTGTTACCAATCTGACTGCATTACACTGACAGAGCTGAGCTCTGTTACCAATCTGACTGCATTACACTGACAGAGCTGAGCTCTGTTACCAATCTGACTGCATTACACTGACAGAGCTGTGCTCTGTTAGCAATCTGACTGCATTACACTGACAGAGCTGAGCTCTGTTACCAATCTGACTGCATTACACTGACAGAACTGAGCTGTTACCAATCTGACTGCATTACACTGACAGAGCTGAGCTCTGTTACCAATCTGACTGCATTACACTGCCAGAGCTGTGCTCTGTTACCAATATGACTGCATTACACTGACAGAGCTGTGCTCTGTTACCAATCTGACTGCATTACACTGACAGAGCTAAGCTCTGTTACCAATATGACTGCATTACACTGACAGAGCTGAGCTCTGTTACCACTATGACTTCATTACACTGACAGAGCTGAGCTCTGTTACCAATATGACTTCATTACACTGACAGAGCTGAGCTCTGTTACCACTATGACGTCATTACACTGACAGAGCTAAGCTCTGTTACCAATCTGACTGCATTACACTGAAATAGCTGTGCTCTGTTACCAATATGACTGCATTACACTGACAGAGCTCTGTTACCAATCTGACTGCATTACACTGACAGGGCTGTGCTCTGTTACCAATATGACCACATTACACTGACAGAGCTGTGCTCTGTTACCAATCTGACTGCATTACACTGACAGAGCTGAGCTCTGTTACCAATATGACTGCATTACACTGACAGAGCTGAGCTCTGTTACCAATCTGACTGCATTACACTGACAGAGCTGTGCTCTGTTACCAATCTGACTGCATTACACTGACAGAGCTGAGCTCTGTTACCAATCTGACTGCATTACACTGACAGAGCTGAGCTCTGTTACCAATCTGACTGCATTACACTGACAGATCTGTGCTCTGTTACCAATCTGACTGCATTACACTGACAGAGCTGTGCTCTGTTACAAATCTGACCGCATTACACTGACAGAGCTGTGCTCTGTTACCAATCTGACCACATTACACTGACAGAGCTGTGCTCTGTTACCAATCTGATTGCATTACACTGACAGAGCTGAGCTCTGTTACCAATATGACTGCATTACACTGACAGAGCTGAGCTCTGTTACCAATCTGACTGCATTACACTGACAGAGCTGTGCTCTGTTACCAATCTGACTGCATTACACTGACAGAGCTGTGCTCTGTTACCAATCTGACTGCATTACACTGACAGAGCTGTGCTCTGTTACCAATATGACCACATTACACTGACAGAGCTGTGCTCTGTTACCAATCTGACTGCATTACACTGACAGAGCTGAGCTCTGTTACCAATATGACTGCATTACACTGACAGAGCTGTGCTGTGTTACCAATCTGACTGCATTACAGTGACAGAGCTGTGCTCTGTTACCAATCTGACTGCATTACACTGACAGAGCTGAGCTCTGTTACCAATCTGACTGCATTACGCTGACAGAACTGAGCTGTTACCAATCTGACTGCATTACACTGACAGAGCTGAGCTCTGTTACCAATATGACTGCATTACACTGACAGAGCTCTGTTACCAATATGACTGCATTACACTGGCAGAGCTGTGCTCTGTAACCAATATGTCTGCATTATACTGACAGAGCTGAGCTCTGTTACCAATCTGACTGCATTACGCTGACAGATTTCTGTTACCAATCTGACTGCATTACACTGAAATAACTGTGCTCTGTTACCAATCTGACTGCATTACACTGACAGAGCTGTGCTCTGTTACCAATCTGACTGCATTACACTGACAGAGCTGTGCTCTGTTACCAATCTGACTGCATTACACTGATAGAGCTGTGCTCTGTTACCAATATGACTCCATTACACTGACAGAGATGAGCTCTGTTACCAATCTGACTGCATTACACTGACAGGGCTGTGCTCTGTTACCAATATGACCACATTACACTGACAGAGCTGTGCTCTGTTACCAATCTGACTGCATTACACTGACAGAGCTGAGCTCTGTTACCAATATGACTGCATTACACTGACAGAGCTGAGCTCTGTTACCAATCTGACTGCATTACACTGACAGAGCTGTGCTCTGTTACCAATCTGACTGCATTACACTGACAGAGCTGAGCTCTGTTACCAATCTGACTGCATTACACTGACAGAGCTGAGCTCTGTTACCAATCTGACTGCATTACACTGACAGATCTGTGCTCTGTTACCAATCTGACTGCATTACACTGACAGAGCAGTGCTCTGTTACTAATCTGACCGCATTACACTGACAGAGCTGTGCTCTGTTACCAATCTGACCACATTACACTGACAGAGCTGTGCTCTGTTACCAATCTGATTGCATTACACTGACAGAGCTGAGCTCTGTTACCAATCTGACTGCATTACACTGACAGAGCTGTGCTCTGTTACCAATCTGACTGCATTACACTGACAGAGCTGAGCTCTGTTATCAATATGACTGCATTACACTGACAGAGCTGTGCTCTGTTACCAATATGACTGCATTACACTGACAGAGCTAAGCTCTGTTACCAATATGACTGCATTACACTGACAGAGCTGAGCTCTGTTACCACTATGACTTCATTACACTGACAGAGCTGAGCTCTGTTACCAATCTGACTGCATTACACTGAAATAGCTGTGCTCTGTTATCAATATGACTGCATTACACTGACAGAGCTCTGTTACCAATATGACTGCATTACACTGGCAAAGCTGTGCTCTGTAACCAATATGTCTGCATTATACTGACAGAGCTGAGCTCTGTTACCAATCTGACTGCATTACACTGACAGATTTCTGTTACCAATCTGACTGCATTACACTGAAATAGCTGTGCTCTGTTACCAATATGTCTGCATTATACTGACAGAGCTGAGCTCTGTTACCAATCTGACTGCATTACACTGACAGATTTCTGTTACCAATCTGACTGCATTACACTGATAGAGCTGTGCTCTGTTACCAATATGACTCCATTACACTGACAGAGATGAGCTCTGTTACCAATCTGACTGCATTACACTGACAGGGCTGTGCTCTGTTACCAATATGACCACATTACACTGACAGAGCTGTGCTCTGTTACCAATCTGACTGCATTACACTGACAGAGCTGAGCTCTGTTACCAATATGACTGCATTACACTGACAGAGCTGAGCTCTGTTACCAATCTGACTGCATTACACTGACAGAGCTGTGCTCTGTTACCAATCTGACTGCATTACACTGACAGAGCTGAGCTCTGTTACCAATCTGACTGCATTACACTGACAGAGCTGAGCTCTGTTACCAATCTGACTGCATTACACTGACAGATCTGTGCTCTGTTACCAATCTGACTGCATTACACTGACAGAGCAGTGCTCTGTTACTAATCTGACCGCATTACACTGACAGAGCTGTGCTCTGTTACCAATCTGACCACATTACACTGACAGAGCTGTGCTCTGTTACCAATCTGATTGCATTACACTGACAGAGCTGAGCTCTGTTACCAATCTGACTGCATTACACTGACAGAGCTGTGCTCTGTTACCAATCTGACTGCATTACACTGACAGAGCTGAGCTCTGTTATCAATATGACTGCATTACACTGACAGAGCTGTGCTCTGTTACCAATATGACTGCATTACACTGACAGAGCTAAGCTCTGTTACCAATATGACTGCATTACACTGACAGAGCTGAGCTCTGTTACCACTATGACTTCATTACACTGACAGAGCTGAGCTCTGTTACCAATCTGACTGCATTACACTGAAATAGCTGTGCTCTGTTATCAATATGACTGCATTACACTGACAGAGCTCTGTTACCAATATGACTGCATTACACTGGCAAAGCTGTGCTCTGTAACCAATATGTCTGCATTATACTGACAGAGCTGAGCTCTGTTACCAATCTGACTGCATTACACTGACAGATTTCTGTTACCAATCTGACTGCATTACACTGAAATAGCTGTGCTCTGTTACCAATCTGACTGCATTACACTGACAGAGCTGTGCTCTGTTACCAATCTGACTGCATTACACTGACAGAGCTGTGCTCTGTTACCAATCTGACTGCATTACACTGACAGAGCTGAGCTCTGTTACCACTATGACGTCATTACACTGACAGAGCTGAGCTCTGTTACCAATCTGACTGCATTACACTGAAATAGCTGTGCTCTGTTATCAATATGACTGCATTACACTGGCAGAGCTGTGCTCTGTAAGCAATATGTCTGCATTATACTGACAGAGCTGAGCTCTGTTACCAATCTGACTGCATTACGCTGACAGATTTCTGTTACCAATCTGACTGCATTACACTGAAATAACTGTGCTCTGTTACCAATATGACTGCATTACACTGAAATAGCTGTGCTCTGTTACCAATCTGACTGCATTACACTGACAGAGCTGAGCTCTGTTACCAATCTGACTGCATTACACTGACAGAACTGAGCTGTTACCAATCTGACTGCATTACACTGACAGAACTGAGCTGTTACCAATCTGACTGCATTACACTGACAGAGCTGAGCTCTGTTACCAATCTGACTGCATTACACTGCCAGAGCTGTGCTCTGTTACCAATCTGACTGAATTGCACTGACAGAGCTGTGCTCTGTTACCAATGTGACTGCATTACACTGACAGAGCTGTGCTCTGTTACCAATCTGACTGCATTGCACTGACAGAGCTGTGCTCTATTACCAATCTGACTGCATTACACTGACAGAGCTAAGCTCTGTTACCAATCTGACTGCATTACACTGACAGAGCTGAGCTCTGTTACCACTATGACGTCATTACACTGACAGAGCTGAGCTCTGTTACCTATATGACTGCATTACACTGCCAGAGCTGTGCTCTGTTACCAATCTGACTGCATTGCACTGACAGAGCTGTGCTCTGTTACCAATATGACTGCATTACACTGACAGAGCTGTGCTCTGTTACCAGTCTGACTGCATTGCACTGACAGAGCTGTGCTCTGTTACCAATATGACTGCATTACACTGGCAGAGCTGTGCTCTGTAACCAATATGTCTGCATTATACTGACAGAGCTGAGCTCTGTTACCAATCTGACTGCATTACGCTGACAGATTTCTGTTACCAATCTGACTGCATTACACTGAAATAACTGTGCTCTGTTACCCATCTGACTGCATTACACTGACAGAGCTGTGCTCTGTTACCAATCTGACTGCATTACACTGACAGAGCTGTGCTCTGTTACCAATCTGACTGCATTACACTGACAGAGCTGTGCTCTGTTACCAATATGACTCCATTACACTGACAGAGCTGTGCTCTGTTACCAATCTGACTGCATTACACTGACAGAGCTGAGCTCTGTTACCAATATGACTGCATTACACTGACAGAGCTGAGCTCTGTTACCAATCTGACTGCATTACACTGACAGAGCTGTGCTCTGTTACCAATCTGACTGCATTACACTGACAGAGCTGAGCTCTGTTACCAATCTGACTGCATTACACTGACAGATCTGTGCTCTGTTACCAATCTGACTGCATTACACAGACAGAGCTGTGCTCTGTTACCAATCTGACCGCATTACACTGAAAGAGCTGTGCTCTGTTACCAATCTGACTGCATTACACTGACAGAGCTGAGCTCTGTTACCAGTCTGATTGCATTACACTGACAGAGCTGAGCTCTGTTACCAATATGACTGCATTACACTGACAGAGCTGAGCTATGTTACCAATCTGACTACATAACACTGACAGAGCTGTGCTGTTACCAATCTGACTGCATTACACTGACAGAGCTGAGCTCTGTTACCACTATGACGTCATTACACTGACAGAGCTGAGCTCTGTTACCAATCTGACTGCATTACACTGAAATAGCTGTGCTCTGTTATCAATCTGACTGCATTACACTGACAGAGCTGAGCTCTGTTACCACTATGACGTCATTATACTGACAGAGCTGAGCTCTGTTACCAATCTGACTGCATTACACTGAAATAGCTGTGCTCTGTTATCAATATGACTGCATTACTCTGACAGAGCTCTGTTACCAATATGACTGCATTATACTGGCAGAGCTGTGCTCTGTAACCAATATGTCTGCATTATACTGACAGAGCTGAGCTCTGTTACCAATCTGACTTCATTACGCTGACAGATTTCTGTTACGAATCTGACTGCATTACACTGAAATAACTGTGCTCTGTTACCAATCTGACTGCATTACACTGACAGAGCTGTGCTCTGTTACCAATATGACTTCATTACACTGACAGAGATGAGCTCTGTTACCAATCTGACTGCATTACACTGACAGGGCTGTGCTCTGTTACCAATATGACCACATTACACTGACAGAGCTGTGCTCTGTTACCAATCTGACTGCATTACACTGACAGAGCTGAGCTCTGTTACCAATATGACTGCATTACACTGACAGAGCTGAGCTCTGTTACCAATCTGACTGCATTACACTGACAGATCTGTGCTCTGTTACCAATCTGACTGCATTACACTGACAGAGCTGTGCTCTGTTACCAATCTGACCGCATTACACTGACAGAGCTGTGCTCTGTTACCAATCTGACCACATTACACTGGCAGAGCTGTGCTCTGTTACCAATCTGATTGCATTACACTGACAGAGCTGAGCTCTGTTACCAATATGACTGCATTACACTGACAGAGCTGAGCTCTGTTACCAATCTGACTGCATTACGCTGACAGAACTGAGCTGTTACCAATCTGACTGCATTACACTGACAGAGCTGAGCTCTGTTACCAGTATGACTGCATTACACTGACAGAGCTGTGCTCTGTTACCAATCTGACTGCATTACACTGACAGAGCTGAGCTCTGTTACCAATCTGACTGCATTACACTGACAGAGCTGTGCTCTGTTACCAATATGACCACATTACACTGACAGAGCTGTGCTCTGTTACCAATCTGACTGCATTACACTGACAGAGCTGAGCTCTGTTACCAATATGACTGCATTACACTGACAGAGCTGTGCTGTGTTACCAATCTGACTGCATTACACTGACAGAGCTGTGCTCTGTTACCAATCTGACTGCATTACACTGACAGAGCTGAGCTCTGTTACCAATCTGACTGCATTACGCTGACAGAACTGAGCTGTTACCAATCTGACTGCATTACACTGACAGAGCTGAGCTCTGTTACCAGTACTACTGCATTACACTGACAGAGCTCTGTTACCAATATGACTGCATTACACTGGCAGAGCTGTGCTCTGTAACCAATATGTTTGCATTATACTGACAGAGCTGAGCTCTGTTACCAATCTGACTGCATTACGCTGACAGATTTCTGTTACCAATCTGACTGCATTACACTGAAATAACTGTGCTCTGTTACCAATCTGACTGCATTACACTGACAGAGCTGTGCTCTGTTACCAATCTAACTGCATTACACTGACAGAGCTGTGCTCTGTTACCAATCTGACTGCATTACACTGACAGAGCTGTGCTCTGTTACCAATATGACTCCATTACACTGACAGAGATGAGCTCTGTTACCAATCTGACTGCATTACACTGACAGGGCTGTGCTCTGTTACCAATATGACCACATTACACTGACAGAGCTGTGCTCTGTTACCAATCTGACTGCATTACACTGACAGAGCTGAGCTCTTTTACCAATATGACTGCATTACACTGACAGAGCTGAGCTCTGTTACCAATCTGACTGCATTACACTGACAGAGCTGTGCTCTGTTACCAATCTGAATGCATTACACTGACAGAGCTGAGCTCTGTTACCAATCTGACTGCATTACACTGACAGAGCTGAGCTCTGTTACCAATCTGACTGCATTACACTGACAGATCTGTGCTCTGTTACCAATCTGACTGCATTACACTGACAGAGCAGTACTCTGTTACCAGTCTGACTGCATGACACTGACAGAGCTGAGCTCTGTTACCAATATGACTGCATTACACTGACAGAGCTGTGCTCTGTTACCAATCTGACTGCATTACACTGAAAGAGCTGTGCTCTGTTACCAATCTGACCACATTACACTGACAGAGCTGTGCTCTGTTACCAATCTGACTGCATTACACTGACAGAGCTGAGCTCTGTTACCAATCTGACTGCATCACACTGACAGAGCTGAGCTATGTTACCAATCTGACTGCATTACACTGACAGAGCTGTGCTCTGTTACCAATCTGACTGCATTACACTGACAGAGCTGAGCTCTGTTACCACTATGACGTCATTACACTGACAGAGCTGAGCTCTGTTACCAATCTGACTGCATTACACTGAAATAGCTGTGCTCTGTTATCAATATGACTGCATTACACTGACAGAGCTCTGTTACCAATATGACTGCATTACACTGGCAGAGCTGTGCTCTGTAACTAATATGTCTGCATTATACTGAGAGCTGAGCTCTGTTACCAATCTGACTTCATTACGCTGACAGATTTCTGTTACGAATCTGACTGCATTACACTGAAATAACTGTGCTCTGTTACCCATCTGACTGCATTACACTGACAGAGCTGTGCTCTGTTACCAATCTGACTGCATTACACTGACAGAGCTGTGCTCTGTTACCAATCTGACTGCATTACACTGACAGAGCTGTGCTCTGTTACCAATATGACTCCATTACACTGACAGAGATGAACTCTGTTACCAATCTGACTGCATTACACTGACAGGGCTGTGCTCTGTTACCAATATGACCACATTACATTGACAGAGCTGTGCTCTGTTACCAATCTGACTGCATTACACTGACAGAGCTGAGCTCTGTTACCAATCTGACTGCATTACACTGACAGAGCTGAGCTCTGTTACCAATCTGACTGCATTACACTGACAGATCTGTGCTCTGTTACCAATCTGACTGCATTACACTGACAGAACTGTGCTCTGTTACCAATCTGACCACATTACACTGACAGAGCTGTGCTCTGTTACCAATCTGATTGCATTACACTGACAGAGCTGAGCTCTGTTACCAATATGACTGCCTTACACTGACAGAGCTGAGCTCTGTTACCAATCTGACTGCATTACACTGACAGAGCTGTGCTCTGTTACCAATCTGACTGCATTACACTGACAGAGCTGAGCTCTGTTACCAATCTGACGGCATTACACTGACAGAGCTGTGCTCTGTTACCAATATGACCACATTACACTGACAGAGCTGTGCTCTGTTACCAATCTGACTGCATTACAATGACAGAGCTGAGCTCTGTTACCAATATGACTGCATTACACTGACAGAGCTGTGCTGTGTTACCAATCTGACTGCATTACACTGACAGAGCTGTGCTCTGTTACCAATCTGACTGCATTGCACTGACAGAGCTGAGCTCTGTTACCAATCTGACTGCATTACGCTGACAGAACTGAGCTGTTACCAATCTGACTGCATTACACTGACAGAGCTGAGCTCTGTTACCAGTATGACTGCATTACACTGACAGAGCTCTGTTACCAATATGACTGCATTACACTGGCAGAGCTGTGCTCTGTAACCAATATGTTTGCATTATACTGACAGAGCTGAGCTCTGTTACCAATCTGACTGCATTACGCTGACAGATTTCTGTTACCAATCTGACTACATTACACTGAGAAATAACTGTGCTCTGTTACCAATCTGACTGCATTACACTGACAGAGCTGTGCTCTGTTACCAATCTGACTGCATTACACTGACAGAGCTGTGCTCTGTTATCAATCTGACTGCATTACACTGACAGAGCTGTGCTCTGTTACCAATATGACTCCATTACACTGACAGAGATGAGCTCTGTTACCATTCTGACTGCATTACACTGACAGGGCTGTGCTCTGTTACCAATATGACCACATTACACTGACAGAGCTGTGCTCTGTTACCAATCTGACTGCATTACACAGACAGAGCTGAGCTCTGTTACCAATCTGACTGCATTACACTGACAGAGCTGAGCTCTGTTACCAATCTGACTGCATTACACTGACAGAGCTGTGCTCTGTTACCAATCTGACTGCATTACACTGACAGAGCTGAGCTCTGTTACCAATCTGACTGCATTACACTGACAGAGCTGAGCTCTGTTACCAATTTGACTGCATTACACTGACAGATCTGTACTCTGTTACCAATCTGACTGCATTACACTGAGAAATAACTGTGCTCTGTTACCAATCTGACCGCATTACACTGACAGAGCTGTGCTCTGTTACCAATCTGACCACATTACACTGACAGAGCTGTGCTCTGTTACCAATCTGACTGCATTACACTGACAGAGCTGAGCTCTTTTACCAATATGACTGCATTACACTGACAGAGCTGAGCTCTGTTACCAATCTGACTGCATTACACTGACAGAGCTGTGCTCTGTTACCAATCTGAATGCATTACACTGACAGAGCTGAGCTCTGTTACCAATCTGACTGCATTACACTGACAGAGCTGAGCTCTGTTACCAATCTGACTGCATTACACTGACAGATCTGTGCTCTGTTACCAATCTGACTGCATTACACTGACAGAGCAGTACTCTGTTACCACTCTGACTGCATGACACTGACAGAGCTGAGCTCTGTTACCAATATGACTGCATTACACTGACAGAGCTGTGCTCTGTTACCAATCTGACTGCATTACACTGAAAGAGCTGTGCTCTGTTACCAATCTGACCACATTACACTGACAGAGCTGTGCTCTGTTACCAATCTGACTGCATTACACTGACAGAGCTGAGCTCTGTTACCAATCTGACTGCATCACACTGACAGAGCTGAGCTATGTTACCAATCTGACTGCATTACACTGACAGAGCTGTGCTCTGTTACCAATCTGACTGCATTACACTGACAGAGCTGAGCTCTGTTACCACTATGACGTCATTACACTGACAGAGCTGAGCTCTGTTACCAATCTGACTGCATTACACTGAAATAGCTGTGCTCTGTTATCAATATGACTGCATTACACTGACAGAGCTCTGTTACCAATATGACTGCATTACACTGACAGAGCTGAGCTCTGTTACCAATATGACTGCCTTACACTGACAGAGCTGAGCTCTGTTACCAATCTGACTGCATTACACTGACAGAGCTGTGCTCTGTTACCAATCTGACTGCATTACACTGACAGAGCTGAGCTCTGTTACCAATCTGACGGCATTACACTGACAGAGCTGTGCTCTGTTACCAATATGACCACATTACACTGACAGAGCTGTGCTCTGTTACCAATCTGACTGCATTACAATGACAGAGCTGAGCTCTGTTACCAATATGACTGCATTACACTGACAGAGCTGTGCTGTGTTACCAATCTGACTGCATTACACTGACAGAGCTGTGCTCTGTTACCAATCTGACTGCATTGCACTGACAGAGCTGAGCTCTGTTACCAATCTGACTGCATTACGCTGACAGAACTGAGCTGTTACCAATCTGACTGCATTACACTGACAGAGCTGAGCTCTGTTACCAGTATGACTGCATTACACTGACAGAGCTCTGTTACCAATATGACTGCATTACACTGGCAGAGCTGTGCTCTGTAACCAATATGTTTGCATTATACTGACAGAGCTGAGCTCTGTTACCAATCTGACTGCATTACGCTGACAGATTTCTGTTACCAATCTGACTACATTACACTGAGAAATAACTGTGCTCTGTTACCAATCTGACTGCATTACACTGACAGAGCTGTGCTCTGTTACCAATCTGACTGCATTACACTGACAGAGCTGTGCTCTGTTATCAATCTGACTGCATTACACTGACAGAGCTGTGCTCTGTTACCAATATGACTCCATTACACTGACAGAGATGAGCTCTGTTACCATTCTGACTGCATTACACTGACAGGGCTGTGCTCTGTTACCAATATGACCACATTACACTGACAGAGCTGTGCTCTGTTACCAATCTGACTGCATTACACAGACAGAGCTGAGCTCTGTTACCAATCTGACTGCATTACACTGACAGAGCTGAGCTCTGTTACCAATCTGACTGCATTACACTGACAGAGCTGTGCTCTGTTACCAATCTGACTGCATTACACTGACAGAGCTGAGCTCTGTTACCAATCTGACTGCATTACACTGACAGAGCTGAGCTCTGTTACCAATCTGACTGCATTACACTGACAGATCTGTACTCTGTTACCAATCTGACTGCATTACACTGAGAAATAACTGTGCTCTGTTACCAATCTGACCGCATTACACTGACAGAGCTGTGCTCTGTTACCAATCTGACCACATTACACTGACAGAGCTGTGCTCTGTTACCAATCTGACTGCATTACACTGACAGAGCTGAGCTCTTTTACCAATATG
Source organism: Saccoglossus kowalevskii (assembly GCF_978046115.1). NCBI lineage: Eukaryota > Metazoa > Hemichordata > Enteropneusta > Harrimaniidae > Saccoglossus > Saccoglossus kowalevskii. Next base: position 37,669,548 of record NC_140647.1, on the reverse strand, counting down.
ACTGCATTACACTGACAGAGCTGAGCTCTGTTACCAATCTGACTGCATTACACTGACAGAGCTGTGCTCTGTTGCCAATCTGAATGCATTACACTGACAGAGCTGAGCTCTGTTACCAATCTGACTGCATTACACTGACAGAGCTGAGCTCTGTTACCAATCTGACTGCATTACACTGACAGATCTGTGCTCTGTTACCAATCTGACTGCATTACACTGACAGAGCAGTACTCTGTTACCAGTCTGACTGCATGACACTGACAGAGCTGAGCTCTGTTACCAATATGACTGCATTACACTGACAGAGCTGTGCTCTGTTACCAATCTGACTGCATTACACTGAAAGAGCTGTGCTCTGTTACCAATCTGACCACATTACACTGACAGAGCTGTGCTCTGTTACCAATCTGACTGCATTACACTGACAGAGCTGAGCTCTGTTACCAATCTGACTGCATCACACTGACAGAGCTGAGCTATGTTACCAATCTGACTGCATTACACTGACAGAGCTGTGCTCTGTTACCAATCTGACTGCATTACACTGACAGAGCTGAGCTCTGTTACCACTATGACGTCATTACACTGACAGAGCTGAGCTCTGTTACCAATCTGACTGCATTACACTGAAATAGCTGTGCTCTGTTATCAATATGACTGCATTACACTGACAGAGCTCTGTTACCAATATGACTGCATTACACTGGCAGAGCTGTGCTCTGTAACTAATATGTCTGCATTATACTGAGAGCTGAGCTCTGTTACCAATCTGACTTCATTACGCTGACAGATTTCTGTTACGAATCTGACTGCATTACACTGAAATAACTGTGCTCTGTTACCCATCTGACTGCATTACACTGACAGAGCTGTGCTCTGTTACCAATCTGACTGCATTACACTGACAGAGCTGTGCTCTGTTATCAATCTGACTGCATTACACTGACAGAGCTGTGCTCTGTTACCAATATGACTCCATTACACTGACAGAGATGAACTCTGTTACCAATCTGACTGCATTACACTGACAGGGCTGTGCTCTGTTACCAATATGACCACATTACATTGACAGAGCTGTGCTCTGTTACCAATCTGACTGCATTACACTGACAGAGCTGAGCTCTGTTACCAATCTGACTGCATTACACTGACAGAGCTGAGCTCTGTTACCAATCTGACTGCATTACACTGACAGATCTGTGCTCTGTTACCAATCTGACTGCATTACACTGACAGAACTGTGCTCTGTTACCAATCTGACCACATTACACTGACAGAGCTGTGCTCTGTTACCAATCTGATTGCATTACACTGACAGAGCTGAGCTCTGTTACCAATATGACTGCCTTACACTGACAGAGCTGAGCTCTGTTACCAATCTGACTGCATTACACTGACAGAGCTGTGCTCTGTTACCAATCTGACTGCATTACACTGACAGAGCTGAGCTCTGTTACCAATCTGACGGCATTACACTGACAGAGCTGTGCTCTGTTACCAATATGACCACATTACACTGACAGAGCTGTGCTCTGTTACCAATCTGACTGCATTACAATGACAGAGCTGAGCTCTGTTACCAATATGACTGCATTACACTGACAGAGCTGTGCTGTGTTACCAATCTGACTGCATTACACTGACAGAGCTGTGCTCTGTTACCAATCTGACTGCATTGCACTGACAGAGCTGAGCTCTGTTACCAATCTGACTGCATTACGCTGACAGAACTGAGCTGTTACCAATCTGACTGCATTACACTGACAGAGCTGAGCTCTGTTACCAGTATGACTGCATTACACTGACAGAGCTCTGTTACCAATATGACTGCATTACACTGGCAGAGCTGTGCTCTGTAACCAATATGTTTGCATTATACTGACAGAGCTGAGCTCTGTTACCAATCTGACTGCATTACGCTGACAGATTTCTGTTACCAATCTGACTACATTACACTGAGAAATAACTGTGCTCTGTTACCAATCTGACTGCATTACACTGACAGAGCTGTGCTCTGTTACCAATCTGACTGCATTACACTGACAGAGCTGTGCTCTGTTATCAATCTGACTGCATTACACTGACAGAGCTGTGCTCTGTTACCAATATGACTCCATTACACTGACAGAGATGAGCTCTGTTACCATTCTGACTGCATTACACTGACAGGGCTGTGCTCTGTTACCAATATGACTGCATTACACTGACAGAGCTGAGCTCTGTTACCAATCTGACTGCATTACACTGACAGAGCTGTGCTCTGTTACCAATCTGACTGCATTACACTGACAGAGCTGAGCTCTGTTACCAATCTGACTGCATTACACTGACAGAGCTGAGCTCTGTTACCAATCTGACTGCATTACACTGACAGATCTGTACTCTGTTACCAATCTGACTGCATTACACTGAGAAATAACTGTGCTCTGTTACCAATCTGACTGCATTACACTGACAGAGCTGTGCTCTGTTACCAATCTGACTGCATTACACTGACAGAGCTGTGCTCTGTTACCAATCTGACTGCATTACACTGACAGAGCTGTGCTCTGTTACCAATATGACTCCATTACACTGACAGAGATGAGCTCTGTTACCATTCTGACTGCATTACACTGACAGGGCTGTGCTCTGTTACCAATATGACCACATTACACTGACAGAGCTGTGCTCTGTTACCAATCTGACTGCATTACACTGACAGAGCTGAGCTCTGTTACCAATCTGACTGCATTACACTGACAGAGCTGAGCTCTGTTACCAATCTGACTGCATTACACTGACAGAGCTGAGCTCTGTTACCAATCTGACTGCATTACACTGACAGATCTGTACTCTGTTACCAATCTGACTGCATTACACTGACAGAGCAGTGCTCTGTTACTAATCTGACTGCATTACACTGACAGAGCTGAGCTCTGTTACCAATATGACTGCATTACACTGACAGAGCTGAGCTCTGTTACCAATCTGACTGCATTACACTGACAGAGCTGTGCTCTGTTACCAATCTGACTGCATTACACTGACAGAGCTGAGCTCTGTTACCAATCTGACTGCATTACACTGACAGAGCTGAGCTCTGTTACCAGTCTGACTGCATTACACTGACAGATCTGTGCTCTGTTACCAATCTGACTGAATTGCACTGACAGAGCAGTGCTCTGTTACTAATCTGACCGCATTACACTGACAGAGCTGTGCTCTGTTACCAATCTGACCACATTACACTGACAGAGCTGTGCTCTGTTACCAATCTGATTGCATTACACTGACAGAGCTGAGCTCTGTTACCAATATGACTGCATTACACTGACAGAGCTGAGCTCTGTTACCAATCTGTCTGCATTACACTGACAGAGCTGTGCTCTGTTACCAATCTGACTGCATTACACTGACAGAGCTGAGCTCTGTTATCAATATGACTGCATTACACTGACAGAGCTGTGCTGTGTTACCAATCTGAATGCATTACACTGACAGAGCTGTGCTCTGTTACCAATCTGACTGCATTACACTGACAGAGCTGAGCTCTGTTACCAATCTGACTGCATTACACTGACAGAACTGAGCTGTTACCAATCTGACTGCATTACACTGACAGAGCTGAGCTCTGTTACCAATATGACTGCATTACACTGACAGAGCTCTGTTACCAATATGACTGCATTACACTGGCAGAGCTGTGCTCTGTAAACAATATGTCTGCATTATACTGACAGAGTTGAGCTCTGTTACCAATCTGACTGCATTACGCTGACAGATTTCTGTTACCAATCTGACTGCATTACACTGAAATAACTGTGCTCTGTTACCAATCTAACTGCATTACACTGACAGAGCTGTGCTCTGTTACCAATCTGACTGCATTACACTAACAGAGCTGTGCTCTGTTACCAATCTGACTGCATTACACTGACAGAGCTGTGCTCTGTTACCAATATGACTCCATTACACTGACAGAGATGAGCTCTGTTACCAATCTGACTGCATTACACTGACAGGGCTGTGCTCTGTTACCAATATGACCACATTACACTGACAGAGCTGTGCTCTGTTACCAATCTGACTGCATTACACTGACAGAGCTGAGCTCTGTTACCAACATGACTGCATTACACTGACAGAGCTGAGCTCTGTTACCAATCTGACTGCATTACACTGACAGAGCTGTGCTCTGTTACCAATCTGACTGCATTGCACTGACAGAGCAGTGCTCTGTTACTAATCTGACCGCATTACACTGACAGAGCTGTGCTCTGTTACCAATCTGACCACATTACACTGACAGAGCTGTGCTCTGTTACCAATCTGATTGCATTACACTGACAGAGCTGAGCTCTGTTACCAATATGACTGCATTACACTGACAGAGCTGAGCTCTGTTACCAATCTGACTGCATTACACTGACAGAGCTGTGCTCTGTTACCAATCTGACTGCATTACACTGGCAGAGCTGAGCTCTGTTATCAATATGACTGCATTACACTGACAGAGCTGTGCTGTGTTACCAATCTGAATGCATTACACTGACAGAGCTGTGCTCTGTTACCAATCTGACTGCATTACACTGACAGAGCTGAGCTCTGTTACCAATCTGACTGCATTACACTGACAGAACTGAGCTGTTACCAATCTGACTGCATTACACTGACAGAGCTGAGCTCTGTTACCAATATGACTGCATTACACTGACAGAGCTCTGTTACCAATATGAATGCATTACACTGGCAGAGCTGTGCTCTGTAAACAATATGTCTGCATTATACTGACAGAGCTGATCTCTGTTACCAATCTGACTGCATTACGCTGACAGATTTCTGTTACCAATCTGACTGCATTACACTGAAATAACTGTGCTCTGTTACCAATCTGACTGCATTACACTGACAGAGCTGTGCTCTGTTAACAATCTGACTGCATTACACTAACAGAGCTGTGCTCTGTTACCAATCTGACTGCATTACACTGACAGAGCTGTGCTCTGTTACCAATATGACTCCATTACACTGACAGAGCTGTGCTCTGTTACCAATCTGTCGGCATTACACTGACAGAGCTGAGCTCTGTTACGAATATGACTGCATTACACTGACAGAGCTGAGCTCTGTTACCAATATGACTGCATTACACTGACAGAGCTGTGCTCTGTTACCAATCTGACTGCATTACACTGACAGAGCTGAGCTCTGTTACCAATCTGACTGCATTACACTGACAGAGCTGAGCTCTGTTACCAATCTGACTGCATTACACTGACAGATCTGTGCTCTGTTACCAATCTGACTGCATTACACTGACAGAGCAGTGCTCTGTTACTAATCTGACCGCATTACACTGACAGAGCTGTGCTCTGTTACCAATCTGACCACATTACACTGACAGAGCTGTGCTCTGTTACCAATCTGATTGCATTACACTGACAGAGCTGAGCTTTGTTACCAATATGACTGCATTACACTGACAGAGCTGAGCTCTGTTACCAATCTGACTGCATTACACTGACAGAGCTGTGCTCTGTTACCAATCTGACTGCATTACACTGACAGAGCTGAGCTCTGTTATCAATATGACTGCATTACACTGACAGAGCTGTGCTGTGTTACCAATCTGACTGCATTACACTGACAGAGCTGTGCTCTGTTACCAATCTGACTGCATTACACTGACAGAGCTGAGCTCTGTTACCAATCTGACTGCATTACACTGACAGAACTGAGCTGTTACCAATCTGACTGCATTACACAGACAGAGCTGAGCTCTGTTACCAATATGACTGCATTACACTGACAGAGCTCTGTTACCAATATGACTGCATTACACTGGCAGAGCTGTGCTCTGTAAACAATATGTCTGCATTATACTGACAGAGCTGAGATCTGTTACCAATCTGACTGCATTACGCTGACAGATTTCTGTTACCAATCTGACTGCATTACACTGAAATAACTGTGCTCTGTTACCAATCTGACTGCATTACACTGACAGAGCTGTGCTCTGTTACCAATCTGACTGCATTACACTAACAGAGCTGTGCTCTGTTACCAATCTGACTGCATTACACTGACAGAGCTGTGCTCTGTTACCAATATGACTCCATTACACTGACAGAGATGAGCTCTGTTACCAATCTGACTGCATTACACTGACAGAGCTGTGCTCTGTTACCAATCTGACTGCATTACACTGACAGAGCTGATCTCTGTTATCAATATGACTGCATTACACTGACAGAGCTGTGCTGTGTTACCAATCTGACTGCATTACACTGACAGAGCTGAGCTCTGTTACCAATCTGACTGCATTACACTGACAGAACTGAGCTGTTACCAAGCTGACTGCATTACACTGACAGAATGAGCTCTGTTACCAATATGACTGCATTACACTGACAGAGCTCTGTTACCAATATGACTGCATTACACTGGCAGAGCTGTGCTCTGTAAACAATATGTCTGCATTATACTGACAGAGCTGAGCTCTGTTACCAATCTGACTGCATTACGCTGACAGATTTCTGTTACCAATCTGACTGCATTACACTGAAATAACTGTGCTCTGTTACCAATCTGACTGCATTACACTGACAGAGCTGTGCTCTGTTACCAATCTGACTGCATTGCACTGACAGAGCTGAGCTCTGTTACCAATCTGACTGCATTACGCTGACAAAACTGAGCTGTTACCCATCTGACTGCATTACACTGACAGAGCTCTGTTACCAATATGACTGCATTACACTGGCAGAGCTGTGCTCTGTAACCAATATGTTTGCATTATACTGACAGAGCTGAGCTCTGTTACCAATCTGACTGCATTACGCTGACAGATTTCTGTTACCAATCTGACTACATTACACTGAGAAATAACTGTGCTCTGTTACCAATCTGACTGCATTACACTGACAGAGCTGTGCTCTGTTACCAATCTGACTGCATTACACTGACAGAGCTGTGCTCTGTTATCAATCTGACTGCATTACACTGACAGAGCTGTGCTCTGTTACCAATATGACTCCATTACACTGACAGAGATGAGCTCTGTTACCATTCTGACTGCATTACACTGACAGGGCTGTGCTCTGTTACCAATATGACCACATTACACTGACAGAGCTGTGCTCTGTTACCAATCTGACTGCATTACACTGACAGAGCTGAGCTCTGTTACCAATCTGACTGCATTACACTGACAGAGCTGAGCTCTGTTACCAATCTGACTGCATTACACTGACAGAGCTGTGCTCTGTTACCAATCTGACTGCATTACACTGACAGAGCTGAGCTCTGTTACCAATCTGACTGCATTACACTGACAGAGCTGAGCTCTGTTACCAATCTGACTGCATTACACTGACAGATCTGTACTCTGTTACCAATCTGACTGCATTACACTGAGAAATAACTGTGCTCTGTTACCAATCTGACTGCATTACACTGACAGAGCTGTGCTCTGTTACCAATCTGACTGCATTACACTGACAGAGCTGTGCTCTGTTACCAATATGACTCCATTACACTGACAGAGATGAGCTCTGTTACCATTCTGACTGCATTACACTGACAGGGCTGTGCTCTGTTACCAATATGACCACATTACACTGACAGAGCTGTGCTCTGTTACCAATCTGACTGCATTACACTGACAGAGCTGAGCTCTGTTACCAATCTGACTGCATTACACTGACAGAGCTGAGCTCTGTTACCAATCTGACTGCATTACACTGACAGAGCTGAGCTCTGTTACCAATCTGACTGCATTACACTGACAGATCTGTACTCTGTTACCAATCTGACTGCATTACACTGACAGAGCAGTGCTCTGTTACTAATCTGACTGCATTACACTGACAGAGCTGAGCTCTGTTACCAATATGACTGCATTACACTGACAGAGCTGAGCTCTGTTACCAATCTGACTGCATTACACTGACAGAGCTGTGCTCTGTTACCAATCTGACTGCATTACACTGACAGAGCTGAGCTCTGTTACCAATCTGACTGCATTACACTGACAGAGCTGAGCTCTGTTACCAGTCTGACTGCATTACACTGACAGATCTGTGCTCTGTTACCAATCTGACTGCATTGCACTGACAGAGCAGTGCTCTGTTACTAATCTGACCGCATTACACTGACAGAGCTGTGCTCTGTTACCAATCTGACCACATTACACTGACAGAGCTGTGCTCTGTTACCAATCTGATTGCATTACACTGACAGAGCTGAGCTCTGTTACCAATATGACTGCATTACACTGACAGAGCTGAGCTCTGTTACCAATCTGTCTGCATTACACTGACAGAGCTGTGCTCTGTTACCAATCTGACTGCATTACACTGACAGAGCTGAGCTCTGTTATCAATATGACTGCATTACACTGACAGAGCTGTGCTGTGTTACCAATCTGAATGCATTACACTGACAGAGCTGTGCTCTGTTACCAATCTGACTGCATTACACTGACAGAGCTGAGCTCTGTTACCAATCTGACTGCATTACACTGACAGAACTGAGCTGTTACCAATCTGACTGCATTACACTGACAGAGCTGAGCTCTGTTACCAATATGACTGCATTACACTGACAGAGCTCTGTTACCAATATGACTGCATTACACTGGCAGAGCTGTGCTCTGTAAACAATATGTCTGCATTATACTGACAGAGTTGAGCTCTGTTACCAATCTGACTGCATTACGCTGACAGATTTCTGTTACCAATCTGACTGCATTACACTGAAATAACTGTGCTCTGTTACCAATCTGACTGCATTACACTGACAGAGCTGTGCTCTGTTACCAATCTGACTGCATTACACTAACAGAGCTGTGCTCTGTTACCAATCTGACTGCATTACACTGACAGAGCTGTGCTCTGTTACCAATATGACTCCATTACACTGACAGAGATGAGCTCTGTTACCAATCTGACTGCATTACACTGACAGGGCTGTGCTCTGTTACCAATATGACCACATTACACTGACAGAGCTGTGCTCTGTTACCAATCTGACTGCATTACACTGACAGAGCTGAGCTCTGTTACCAACATGACTGCATTACACTGACAGAGCTGAGCTCTGTTACCAATCTGACTGCATTACACTGACAGAGCTGTGCTCTGTTACCAATCTGACTGCATTGCACTGACAGAGCAGTGCTCTGTTACTAATCTGACCGCATTACACTGACAGAGCTGTGCTCTGTTACCAATCTGACCACATTACACTGACAGAGCTGTGCTCTGTTACCAATCTGATTGCATTACACTGACAGAGCTGAGCTCTGTTACCAATATGACTGCATTACACTGACAGAGCTGAGCTCTGTTACCAATCTGACTGCATTACACTGACAGAGCTGTGCTCTGTTACCAATCTGACTGCATTACACTGGCAGAGCTGAGCTCTGTTATCAATATGACTGCATTACACTGACAGAGCTGTGCTGTGTTACCAATCTGAATGCATTACACTGACAGAGCTGTGCTCTGTTACCAATCTGACTGCATTACACTGACAGAGCTGAGCTCTGTTACCAATCTGACTGCATTACACTGACAGAACTGAGCTGTTACCAATCTGACTGCATTACACTGACAGAGCTGAGCTCTGTTACCAATATGACTGCATTACACTGACAGAGATCTGTTACCAATATGAATGCATTACACTGGCAGAGCTGTGCTCTGTAAACAATATGTCTGCATTATACTGACAGAGCTGATCTCTGTTACCAATCTGACTGCATTACGCTGACAGATTTCTGTTACCAATCTGACTGCATTACACTGAAATAACTGTGCTCTGTTACCAATCTGACTGCATTACACTGACAGAGCTGTGCTCTGTTAACAATCTGACTGCATTACACTAACAGAGCTGTGCTCTGTTACCAATCTGACTGCATTACACTGACAGAGCTGTGCTCTGTTACCAATATGACTCCATTACACTGACAGAGCTGTGCTCTGTTACCAATCTGTCGGCATTACACTGACAGAGCTGAGCTCTGTTACCAATATGACTGCATTACACTGACAGAGCTGAGCTCTGTTACCAATCTGACTGCATTACACTGACAGAGCTGTGCTCTGTTACCAATCTGACTGCATTACACTGACAGAGCTGAGCTCTGTTACCAATCTGACTGCATTACACTGACAGAGCTGAGCTCTGTTACCAATCTGACTGCATTACACTGACAGATCTGTGCTCTGTTACCAATCTGACTGCATTACACTGACAGAGCAGTGCTCTGTTACTAATCTGACCGCATTACACTGACAGAGCTGTGCTCTGTTACCAATCTGACCACATTACACTGACAGAGCTGTGCTCTGTTACCAATCTGATTGCATTGCACTGACAGAGCTGAGCTCTGTTACCAATATGACTGCATTACACTGACAGAGCTGAGCTCTGTTACCAATCTGACTGCATTACACTGACAGAGCTGTGCTCTGTTACCAATCTGAGTGCATTACACTGACAGAGCTGAGCTCTGTTACCAATCTGACTGCATTACACTGACAGAGCTGAGCTCTGTTACCAATCTGACTGCATTACACTGACAGATCTGTGCTCTGTTACCAATCTGACTGCATTACACTGACAGAGCAGTGCTCTGTTACTAATCTGACCGCATTACACTGACAGAGCTGTGCTCTGTTACCAATCTGACCACATTACACTGACAGAGCTGAGCTCTGTTACCAATCTGACTGCATTACACTGACAGAACTGAGCTGTTACCAATCTGACTGCATTACACAGACAGAGCTGAGCTCTGTTACCAATATGATTGCATTACACTGACAGAGCTCTGTTACCAATATGACTGCATTACACTGGCAGAGCTGTGCTCTGTAAACAATATGTCTGCATTATACTGACAGAGCTGAGCTCTGTTACCAATCTGACTGCATTACGCTGACAGATTTCTGTTACCAATCTGACTGCATTACACTGAAATAACTGTGCTCTGTTACCAATCTGACTGCATTACACTGACAGAGCTGTGCTCTGTTACCAATCTGACTGCATTACACTAACAGAGCTGTGCTCTGTTACCAATCTGACTGCATTACACTGACAGAGCTGTGCTCTGTTACCAATATGACTCCATTACACTGACAGAGATGAGCTCTGTTACCAATCTGACTGCATTACACTGACAGAGCTGTGCTCTGTTACCAATCTGACTGCATTACACTGACAGAGCTGATCTCTGTTATCAATATGACTGCATTACACTGACAGAGCTGTGCTGTGTTACCAATCTGACTGCATTACACTGACAGAGCTGAGCTCTGTTACCAATCTGACTGCATTACACTGACAGAACTGAGCTGTTACCAAGCTGACTGCATTACACTGACAGAATGAGCTCTGTTACCAATATGACTGCATTACACTGACAGAGCTCTGTTACTAATATGACTGCATTACACTGGCAGAGCTGTGCTCTGTAAACAATATGTCTGCATTATACTGACAGAGCTGAGCTCTGTTACCAATCTGACTGCATTACGCTGACAGATTTCTGTTACCAATCTGACTGCATTACACTGAAATAACTGTGCTCTGTTACCAATCTGACTGCATTACACTGACAGAGCTGTGCTCTGTTACCAATCTGACTGCATTACACTGACAGAGCTGTGCTCTGTTACCAATATGACTTCATTACACTGACAGAGATGAGCTCTGTTACCAATCTGACTGCATTACACTGACAGGGCTGTGCTCTGTTACCAATATGACCACATTACACTGACAGAGCTGTGCTCTGTTACCAATCTGACTGCATTACACACTGACAGAGCTGAGCTCTGTTACCAATCTGACTGCATTACACTGACAGTGCTGAGCTTTGTTACCAATCTGACTGCATTACACTGGCAGAGCTGTGCTCTGTAACCAATATGTCTGTATTATACAGACAGAGCTGAGCTCTGTTACCAATCTGACTGCATTACACTGACAGATCTCTGTTACCAATCTGACTGCATTACACTGACAGAGCTGTGCTCTGTTACCAATCTGACTGCATTACACTGACAGAGCTGTGCTCTGTTACCAATCTGACTGCATTACACTGACAGAGCTGTGCTCTGTTACCAATATGACTCCTTTACACTGACAGAGATGAACTCTGTTACCAATCTGACTGCATTACACTGACAGGGCTGTGCTCTGTTACCAATATGACCACATTACACTGACAGAGCTGTGCTCTGTTACCAATCTGACTGCATTACACTGACAGAGCTGAGCTCTGTTACCAATATGACTGCATTACACTGACAGAGCTGAGCTCTGTTACCAATCTGACTGCATTACACTGACAGATCTGTGCTCTGTTACCAATCTGACTGCATTACACTGACAGAGCTGTGCTCTGTTACCAATCTGACCGCATTACACTGACAGAGCTGTGCTCTGTTACCAGTATGACTGCATTACACTGACAGAGCTCTGTTACCAATATGACTGCATTACACTGGCAGAGCTGTGCTCTGTAACCAATATGTTTGCATTATACTGACAGAGCTGAGCTCTGTTACCAATCTGACTGCATTACGCTGACAGATTTCTGTTACCAATCTGACTGCATTACACTGACATAACTGTGCTCTGTTACCAATCTGACTGCATTACACTGACAGAGCTGTGCTCTGTTACCAATCTGACTGCATTACACTGACAGAGCTGTGCTCTGTTACCAATCTGACTGCATTACACTGACAGAGCTGTGCTCTGTTACCAATATGACTCCATTACACTGACAGAGCTGTGCTCTGTTACCAATCTGACTGCATTACACTGACAGAGCTGAGCTCTGTTACCAATATGACTGCATTACACTGACAGAGCTGAGCTCTGTTACCAATCTGACTGCATTACACTGACAGAGCTGTGCTCTGTTACCAATCTGACTGCATTACACTGACAGAGCTGAGCTCTGTTACCAATCTGACTGCATTACACTGACAGAGCTGAGCTCTGATACCAATCTGACTGCATTACACTGACAGATCTGTGCTCTGTTACCAATCTGACTGCATTACACTGACAGAGCAGTGCTCTGTTACTAATCTGACTGCATTACACTGACAGAGCTGAGCTCTGTTACCAATATGACTGCATTACACTGACAGAGCTGAGCTCTGTTACCAATCTGACTGCATTACACTGACAGAGCTGTGCTCTGTTACCAATCTGACTGCATTACACTGACAGAGCTGAGCTCTGTTACCAATCTGACTGCATTACATTGACAGAGCTGAGCTCTGTTACCAATCTGACTGCATTACACTGACAGATCTGTGCTCTGTTACCAATCTGACTGCATTACACTGACAGAGCAGTGCTCTGTCACTAATCTGACCGCATTACACTGACAGAGCTGTGCTCTGTTACCAATCTGATTGCATTACACTGACAGAGCTGAGCTCTGTTACCAATATGACTGCATTACACTGACAGAGCTGAGCTCTGTTACCAATCTGACTGCATTACACTGACAGAGCTGTGCTCTGTTACCAATCTGACTGCATTACACTGACAGAGCTGAGCTCTGTTATCAATATGACTGCATTACACTGACAGAGCTGTGCTGTGTTACCAATCTGACTGCATTACACTGACAGAGCTGTGCTCTGTTACCAATCTGACTGCATTACACTGACAGAGCTGAGCTCTGTTACCAATCTGACTGCATTACACTGACAGAACTGAGCTGTTACCAATCTGACTGCATTACACTGACAGAGCTGAGCTCTGTTACCAATATGACTGCATTACACTGACAGAGCTCTGTTACCAATATGACTGCATTACACTGGCAGAGCTGTGCTCTGTAAACAATATGTCTGCATTATACTGACATAGCTGAGCTCTGTTACCAATCTGACTGCATTATGCTGACAGATTTCTGTTACCAATCTGACTGCATTACACTGAAATAACTGTGCTCTGTTACCAATCTGACTGCATTACACTGACAGAGCTGTGCTCTGTTACCAATATGACTCCATTACACTGACAGAGATGAGCTCTGTTACCAATCTGACTGCATTACACTGACAGGGCTGTGCTCTGTTACCAATATGACCACATTACACTGACAGAGCTGTGCTCTGTTACCAATCTGACTGCATTACACTGACAGAGCTGAGCTCTGTTACCAATATGACTGCATTACACTGACAGAGCTGAGCTCTGTTACCAATCTGACTGCATTACACTGACAGAGCTGTGCTCTGTTACCAATCTGACTGCATTACACACTGACAGAGCTGAGCTCTGTTACCAATCTGACTGCATTACACTGACAGAGCTGAGCTCTGTTACCAATCTGACTGCATTACACACTGACAGAGCTGAGCTCTGTTACCAATCTGACTGCATTACACTGACAGATCTGTGCTCTGTTACCAATCTGACTGCATTACACTGACAGAGCTGTGCTCTGTTACCAATCTGACTGCATTACACTGACAGAGCTGTGCTCTGTTACCAATCTGACCACATTACACTGACAGAGCTGTGCTCTGTTACCAATCTGATTGCATTACACTGACAGAGCTGAGCTCTGTTACCAATCTGACTGCATTACACTGACAGAGCTGAGCTCTGTTACCAATCTGACTGCATTACACTGACAGAGCTGTGCTCTGTTACCAATCTGACTGCATTATACTGACAGAGCTGAGCTCTGTTACCAATCTGACTGCATTACACTGACAGAACTGAGCTGTTACCAATCTGACTGCATTACACTGACAGAGCTGAGCTCTGTTACCAATATGACTGCATTACACTGACAGAGCTCTGTTACCAATATGACTGCATTACACTGGCAGAGCTGTGCTCTGTAAACAATATGTCTGCATTATACTGACAGAGCTGAGCTCTGTTACCAATCTGACTGCATTACGCTGACAGATTTCTGTTACCAATCTGACTGCATTACACTGAAATAACTGTGCTCTGTTACCAATCTGACTGCATTACACACTGACAGAGCTGAGCTCTGTTACCAATCTGACTGCATTACACTGACAGAGCTGAGCTCTGTTACCAATCTGACTGCATTACACACTGACAGAGCTGAGCTCTGTTACCAATCTGACTGCATTACACTGACAGATCTGTGCTCTGTTACCAATCTGACTGCATTACACTGACAGAGCTGTGCTCTGTTACCAATCTGACTGCATTACACTGACAGAGCTGTGCTCTGTTACCAATCTGACCACATTACACTGACAGAGCTGTGCTCTGTTACCAATCTGATTGCATTACACTGACAGAGCTGAGCTCTGTTACCAATCTGACTGCATTACACTGACAGAGCTGAGCTCTGTTACCAATCTGACTGCATTACACTGACAGAGCTGTGCTCTGTTACCAATCTGACTGCATTATACTGACAGAGCTGAGCTCTGTTACCAATCTGACTGCATTACACTGACAGAACTGAGCTGTTACCAATCTGACTGCATTACACTGACAGAGCTGAGCTCTGTTACCAATATGACTGCATTACACTGACAGAGCTCTGTTACCAATATGACTGCATTACACTGGCAGAGCTGTGCTCTGTAAACAATATGTCTGCATTATACTGACAGAACTGAGCTGTTACCAATCTGACTGCATTACACTGACAGAGCTGAGCTCTGTTACCAATCTGACTGCATTACGCTGACAGATTTCTGTTACCAATCTGACTGCATTACACTGAAATAACTGTGCTCTGTTACCAATCTGACTGCATTACACTGACAGAGCTGTGCTCTGTTACCAATCTGACTGCATTACACTAACAGAGCTGTGCTCTGTTACCAATCTGACTGCATTACACTGACAGAGCTGTGCTCTGTTACCAATATGACTCCATTACACTGACAGAGATGAGCTCTGTTACCAATCTGACTGCATTACACTGAAATAACTGTGCTCTGTTACCAATCTGACTGCATTACACTGACAGAGCTGTGCTCTGTTACCAATCTGACTGCATTACACTAACAGAGCTGTGCTCTGTTACCAATCTGACTGCATTACACTGACAGAGCTGTGCTCTGTTACCAATATGACTCCATTACACTGACAGAGATGAGCTCTGTTACCAATCTGACTGCATTACACTGACAGGGCTGTGCTCTGTTACCAATATGACCACATTACACTGACAGAGCTGTGCTCTGTTACCAATCTGACTGCATTACACTGACAGAGCTGAGCTCTGTTACCAATCTGACTGCATTACACTGACAGAGCTGAGCTCTGTTACCAATCTGACTGCATTACACTGACAGAGCTGTGCTCTGTTACCAATCTGACTGCATTACACTGACAGAGCTGAGCTCTGTTACCAATCTGACTGCATTACACTGACAGAGCTGTGCTCTGTTACCTATCTGACTGCATTACACTGACAGAGCTGAGCTCTGTTACCTATCTGACTGCATTACACTGACAGAGCTGAGCTCTGTTACCAATCTGACTGCATTACACTGACAGATCTGTGCTCTGTTACCAATCTGACTGCATTACACTGACAGAGCTGTGCTGTGTTACCAATCTGACCACATTTCACTGACAGAGCTGTGCTCTGTTACCAATCTGATTGCATTACACTGACAGAGCTGAGCTCTGTTACCAATATGACTGCATTACACTGACAGAGCTGAGCTCTGTTACCAATCTGACTGCATTACACTGACAGAGCTGTGCTCTGTTACCAATCTGACTGCATTACACTGACAGAGCTGAGCTCTGTTATCAATATGACTGCATTACACTGACAGAGCTGTGCTGTGTTACCAATCTGACTGCATTACACTGACAGAGCTGTGCTCTGTTACCAATCTGACTGCATTACACTGACAGTGCTGAGCTCTGTTACCAATCTGACTGCATTACACTGACAGAACTGAGCTGTTACCAATCTGACTGCATTACACTGACAGAGCTGAGCTCTGTTACCAATATGACTGCATTACACTGACAGAGCTCTGTTACCAATATGACTGCATTACACTGGCAGAGCTGTGCTCTGTAAACAATATGTCTGCATTATACTGACAGAGCTGAGCTCTGTTACCAATCTGACTGCATTACGCTGACAGATTTCTGTTACCAATCTGACTGCATTACACTGAAATAACTGTGCTCTGTTACCAATCTGACTGCATTACACTGACAGAGCTGTGCTCTGTTACCAATCTGACTGCATTACACTAACAGAGCTGTGCTCTGTTACCAATCTGACCACATTACACTGACAGAGCTGTGCTCTGTTACCAATCTGATTGCATTACACTGACAGAGCTGAGCTCTGTTACCAATCTGACTGCATTACACTGACAGAGCTGAGCTCTGTTACCAATCTGACTGCATTACACTGACAGAGCTGTGCTCTGTTACCAATCTGACTGCATTATACTGACAGAGCTGAGCTCTGTTACCAATCTGACTGCATTACACTGACAGAACTGAGCTGTTACCAATCTGACTGCATTACACTGACAGAGCTGAGCTCTGTTACCAATATGACTGCATTACACTGACAGAGCTCTGTTACCAATATGACTGCATTACACTGGCAGAGCTGTGCTCTGTAAACAATATGTCTGCATTATACTGACAGAGCTGAGCTCTGTTACCAATCTGACTGCATTACGCTGACAGATTTCTGTTACCAATCTGACTGCATTACACTGAAATAACTGTGCTCTGTTACCAATCTGACTGCATTACACTGACAGAGCTGTGCTCTGTTACCAATCTGACTGCATTACACTAACAGAGCTGTGCTCTGTTACCAATCTGACTGCATTACACTGACAGAGCTGTGCTCTGTTACCAATATGACTCCATTACACTGACAGAGATGAGCTCTGTTACCAATCTGACTGCATTACACTGAAATAACTGTGCTCTGTTACCAATCTGACTGCATTACACTGACAGAGCTGTGCTCTGTTACCAATCTGACTGCATTACACTAACAGAGCTGTGCTCTGTTACCAATCTGACTGCATTACACTGACAGAGCTGTGCTCTGTTACCAATATGACTCCATTACACTGACAGAGATGAGCTCTGTTACCAATCTGACTGCATTACACTGACAGGGCTGTGCTCTGTTACCAATATGACCACATTACACTGACAGAGCTGTGCTCTGTTACCAATCTGACTGCATTACACTGACAGAGCTGAGCTCTGTTACCAATCTGACTGCATTACACTGACAGAGCTGAGCTCTGTTACCAATCTGACTGCATTACACTGACAGAGCTGTGCTCTGTTACCAATCTGACTGCATTACACTGACAGAGCTGAGCTCTGTTACCAATCTGACTGCATTACACTGACAGAGCTGTGCTCTGTTACCTATCTGACTGCATTACACTGACAGAGCTGAGCTCTGTTACCTATCTGACTGCATTACACTGACAGAGCTGAGCTCTGTTACCAATCTGACTGCATTACACTGACAGATCTGTGCTCTGTTACCAATCTGACTGCATTACACTGACAGAGCTGTGCTGTGTTACCAATCTGACCACATTTCACTGACAGAGCTGTGCTCTGTTACCAATCTGATTGCATTACACTGACAGAGCTGAGCTCTGTTACCAATATGACTGCATTACACTGACAGAGCTGAGCTCTGTTACCAATCTGACTGCATTACACTGACAGAGCTGTGCTCTGTTACCAATCTGACTGCATTACACTGACAGAGCTGAGCTCTGTTATCAATATGACTGCATTACACTGACAGAGCTGTGCTGTGTTACCAATCTGACTGCATTACACTGACAGAGCTGTGCTCTGTTACCAATCTGACTGCATTACACTGACAGTGCTGAGCTCTGTTACCAATCTGACTGCATTACACTGACAGAACTGAGCTGTTACCAATCTGACTGCATTACACTGACAGAGCTGAGCTCTGTTACCAATATGACTGCATTACACTGACAGAGCTCTGTTACCAATATGACTGCATTACACTGGCAGAGCTGTGCTCTGTAAACAATATGTCTGCATTATACTGACAGAGCTGAGCTCTGTTACCAATCTGACTGCATTACGCTGACAGATTTCTGTTACCAATCTGACTGCATTACACTGAAATAACTGTGCTCTGTTACCAATCTGACTGCATTACACTGACAGAGCTGTGCTCTGTTACCAATCTGACTGCATTACACTAACAGAGCTGTGCTCTGTTACCAATCTGACTGCATTACACTGACAGAGCTGTGCTCTGTTACCAATATGACTCCATTACACTGACAGAGATGAGCTCTGTTACCAATCTGACTGCATTACACTGACAGGGCTGTGCTCTGTTACCAATATAACCACATTACACTGACAGAGCTGTGCTCTGTTACCAATCTGACTGCATTACACTGACAGAGCTGAGCTCTGTTACCAATATGACTGCATTACACTGACAGAGCTGAGCTCTGTTACCAATCTGACTGCATTACACTGACAGAGCTGTGCTCTGTTACCAATCTGACTGCATTACACACTGACAGAGCTGAGCTCTGTTACCAATCTGACTGCATTACACTGACAGAGCTGAGCTCTGTTAGCAATCTGACTGCATTACACTGACAGATCTGTGCTCTGTTACCAATCTGACTGCATTACACTGACAGAGCTGTGCTCTGTTACCAATCTGACCGCATTACACTGACAGAGCTGTGCTCTGTTACCAATCTGACCACATTACACTGACAGAGCTGTGCTCTGTTACCAATCTGATTGCATTACACTGACAGAGCTGAGCTCTGTTACCAATATGACTGCATTACACTGACAGAGCTGAGCTCTGTTACCAATCTGACTGCATTACACTGACAGAGCTGTGCTCTGTTACCAATCTGACTGCATTACACTGACAGAGCTGAGCTCTGTTACCAATCTGACTGCATTACACTGACAGAACTGAGCTGTTACCAATCTGACTGCATTACACTGACAGAGCTGAGCTCTGTTACCAATATGACTGCATTACACTGACAGAGCTCTGTTACCAATATGACTGCATTACACTGGTAGAGCTGTGCTCTGTAAACAATATGTCTGCATTATACTGACAGAGCTGAGCTCTGTTACCAATCTGACTGCATTACACTGACAGAACTGAGCTGTTACCAATCTGACTGCATTACACTGACAGAGCTGAGCTCTGTTACCAATATGACTGCATTACACTGACAGAGCTCTGTTACCAATATGACTGCATTACACTGGCAGAGCTGTGCTCTGTAAACAATATGTCTGCATTATACTGACAGAGCTGAGCTCTGTTACCAATCTGACTGCATTACGCTGACAGATTTCTGTTACCAATCTGACTGCATTACACTGAAATAACTGTGCTCTGTTACCAATCTGACTGCATTACACTGGCAGAGCTGTGCTCTGTAAACAATATGTCTGCATTATACTGACAGAGCTGAGCTCTGTTACCAATCTGACTGCATTACACTGACAGAACTGAGCTGTTACCAATCTGACTGCATTACACTGACAGAGCTGAGCTCTGTTACCAATATGACTGCATTACACTGACAGAGCTCTGTTACCAATATGACTGCATTACACTGGCAGAGCTGTGCTCTGTAAACAATATGTCTGCATTATACTGACAGAGCTGAGCTCTGTTACCAATCTGACTGCATTACGCTGACAGATTTCTGTTACCAATCTGACTGCATTACACTGACAGAGCTGTGCTCTGTTACCAATCTGACTGCATTACACTGACAGAGCTGTGCTCTGTTACCAATCTGACTGCATTACACTAACAGAGCTGTGCTCTGTTACCAATCTGACTGCATTACACTGACAGAGCTGTGCTCTGTTACCAATATGACTCCATTACACTGACAGAGATGAGCTCTGTTACCAATCTGACTGCATTACACTGACAGGGCTGTGCTCTGTTACCAATATAACCACATTACACTGACAGAGCTGTGCTCTGTTACCAATCTGACTGCATTACACTGACAGAGCTGAGCTCTGTTACCAATATGACTGCATTACACTGACAGAGCTGAGCTCTGTTACCAATCTGACTGCATTACACTGACAGAGCTGTGCTCTGTTACCAATCTGACTGCATTACACACTGACAGAGCTGAGCTCTGTTACCAATCTGACTGCATTACACTGACAGAGCTGAGCTCTGTTAGCAATCTGACTGCATTACACTGACAGATCTGTGCTCTGTTACCAATCTGACTGCATTACACTGACAGAGCTGTGCTCTGTTACCAATCTGACCGCATTACACTGACAGAGCTGTGCTCTGTTACCAATCTGACCACATTACACTGACAGAGCTGTGCTCTGTTACCAATCTGATTGCATTACACTGACAGAGCTGAGCTCTGTTACCAATATGACTGCATTACACTGACAGAGCTGAGCTCTGTTACCAATCTGACTGCATTACACTGACAGAGCTGTGCTCTGTTACCAATCTGACTGCATTACACTGACAGAGCTGAGCTCTGTTACCAATCTGACTGCATTACACTGACAGAACTGAGCTGTTACCAATCTGACTGCATTACACTGACAGAGCTGAGCTCTGTTACCAATATGACTGCATTACACTGACAGAGCTCTGTTACCAATATGACTGCATTACACTGGCAGAGCTGTGCTCTGTAAACAATATGTCTGCATTATACTGACAGAGCTGAGCTCTGTTACCAATCTGACTGCATTACACTGACAGAACTGAGCTGTTACCAATCTGACTGCATTACACTGACAGAGCTGAGCTCTGTTACCAATATGACTGCATTACACTGACAGAGCTCTGTTACCAATATGACTGCATTACACTGGCAGAGCTGTGCTCTGTAAACAATATGTCTGCATTATACTGACAGAGCTGAGCTCTGTTACCAATCTGACTGCATTACGCTGACAGATTTCTGTTACCAATCTGACTGCATTACACTGAAATAACTGTGCTCTGTTACCAATCTGACTGCATTACACTGACAGAGCTGTGCTCTGTTACCAATCTGACTGCATTACACTAACAGAGCTGTGCTCTGTTACCAATCTGACTGCATTACACTGACAGAGCTGTGCTCTGTTACCAATATGACTCCATTACACTGACAGAGATGAGCTCTGTTACCAATCTGACTGCATTACACTGACAGAGCTGTGCTCTGTTACCAATCTGACTGCATTACACTGACAGAGCTGAGCTCTGTTATCAATATGACTGCATTACACTGACAGAGCTGTGCTGTGTTACCAATCTGACTGCATTACACTGAGAGAGCTGTGCTCTGTTACCAATCTGACTGCATTACACTGACAGAGCTGAGCTCTGTTACCAATCTGACTGCATTACACTGACAGAACTGAGCTGTTACCAATCTGACTGCATTACACTGACAGAGCGGAGCTCTGTTACCAATATGACTGCATTACACTGACAGAGCTGAGCTCTTTTACCAATATGACTGCATTACACTGACAGAGCTGAGCTCTGTTACCAATCTGACTGCATTACACTGGCAGAGCTGTGCTCTGTAACCAATATGTCTGCATTATACAGACAGAGCTGAGCTCTGTTACCAATCTGACTGCATTACACTGACAGATCTCTGTTACCAATCTGACTGCATTACACTGACAGAGCTGTGCTCTGTTACCAATCTGACTGCATTACACTGACAGAGCTGTGCTCTGTTACCAATCTGACTGCATTACACTGACAGAGCTGTGCTCTGTTACCAATATGACTCCATTACACTGACAGAGATGAACTCTGTTACCAATCTGACTGCATTACACTGACAGGGCTGTGCTCTGTTACCAATATGACCACATTACACTGACAGAGCTGTGCTCTGTTACCAATCTGACTGCATTACACTGACAGGGCTGTGCTCTGTTACCAATATAACCACATTACACTGACAGAGCTGTGCTCTGTTACCAATCTGACTGCATTACACTGACAGAGCTGAGCTCTGTTACCAATATGACTGCATTACACTGACAGAGCTGAGCTCTGTTACCAATCTGACTGCATTACACTGACAGAGCTGTGCTCTGTTACCAATCTGACTGCATTACACACTGACAGAGCTGAGCTCTGTTACCAATCTGACTGCATTACACTGACAGAGCTGAGCTCTGTTAGCAATCTGACTGCATTACACTGACAGATCTGTGCTCTGTTACCAATCTGACTGCATTACACTGACAGAGCTGTGCTCTGTTACCAATCTGACCGCATTACACTGACAGAGCTGTGCTCTGTTACCAATCTGACCACATTACACTGACAGAGCTGTGCTCTGTTACCAATCTGATTGCATTACACTGACAGAGCTGAGCTCTGTTACCAATATGACTGCATTACACTGACAGAGCTGAGCTCTGTTACCAATCTGACTGCATTACACTGACAGAGCTGTGCTCTGTTACCAATCTGACTGCATTACACTGACAGAGCTGAGCTCTGTTACCAATCTGACTGCATTACACTGACAGAACTGAGCTGTTACCAATCTGACTGCATTACACTGACAGAGCTGAGCTCTGTTACCAATATGACTGCATTACACTGACAGAGCTCTGTTACCAATATGACTGCATTACACTGGCAGAGCTGTGCTCTGTAAACAATATGTCTGCATTATACTGACAGAGCTGAGCTCTGTTACCAATCTGACTGCATTACACTGACAGAACTGAGCTGTTACCAATCTGACTGCATTACACTGACAGAGCTGAGCTCTGTTACCAATATGACTGCATTACACTGACAGAGCTCTGTTACCAATATGACTGCATTACACTGGCAGAGCTGTGCTCTGTAAACAATATGTCTGCATTATACTGACAGAGCTGAGCTCTGTTACCAATCTGACTGCATTACGCTGACAGATTTCTGTTACCAATCTGACTGCATTACACTGAAATAACTGTGCTCTGTTACCAATCTGACTGCATTACACTGACAGAGCTGTGCTCTGTTACCAATCTGACTGCATTACACTAACAGAGCTGTGCTCTGTTACCAATCTGACTGCATTACACTGACAGAGCTGTGCTCTGTTACCAATATGACTCCATTACACTGACAGAGATGAGCTCTGTTACCAATCTGACTGCATTACACTGACAGAGCTGTGCTCTGTTACCAATCTGACTGCATTACACTGACAGAGCTGAGCTCTGTTATCAATATGACTGCATTACACTGACAGAGCTGTGCTGTGTTACCAATCTGACTGCATTACACTGAGAGAGCTGTGCTCTGTTACCAATCTGACTGCATTACACTGACAGAGCTGAGCTCTGTTACCAATCTGACTGCATTACACTGACAGAACTGAGCTGTTACCAATCTGACTGCATTACACTGACAGAGCTGAGCTCTGTTACCAATATGACTGCATTACACTGACAGAGCTCTGTTACCAATATGACTGCATTACACTGGCAGAGCTGTGCTCTGTAAACAATATGTCTGCATTATACTGACAGAGCTGAGCTCTGTTACCAATCTGACTGCATTACACTGACAGAACTGAGCTGTTACCAATCTGACTGCATTACACTGACAGAGCTGAGCTCTGTTACCAATATGACTGCATTACACTGACAGAGCTCTGTTACCAATATGACTGCATTACACTGGCAGAGCTGTGCTCTGTAAACAATATGTCTGCATTATACTGACAGAGCTGAGCTCTGTTACCAATCTGACTGCATTACGCTGACAGATTTCTGTTACCAATCTGACTGCATTACACTGAAATAACTGTGCTCTGTTACCAATCTGACTGCATTACACTGACAGAGCTGTGCTCTGTTACCAATCTGACTGCATTACACTAACAGAGCTGTGCTCTGTTACCAATCTGACTGCATTACACTGACAGAGCTGTGCTCTGTTACCAATATGACTCCATTACACTGACAGAGATGAGCTCTGTTACCAATCTGACTGCATTACACTGACAGAGCTGTGCTCTGTTACCAATCTGACTGCATTACACTGACAGAGCTGAGCTCTGTTATCAATATGACTGCATTACACTGACAGAGCTGTGCTGTGTTACCAATCTGACTGCATTACACTGAGAGAGCTGTGCTCTGTTACCAATCTGACTGCATTACACTGACAGAGCTGAGCTCTGTTACCAATCTGACTGCATTACACTGACAGAACTGAGCTGTTACCAATCTGACTGCATTACACTGACAGAGCTGAGCTCTGTTACCAATATGACTGCATTACACTGACAGAGCTGAGCTCTTTTACCAATATGACTGCATTACACTGACAGAGCTGAGCTCTGTTACCAATCTGACTGCATTACACTGGCAGAGCTGTGCTCTGTAACCAATATGTCTGCATTATACAGACAGAGCTGAGCTCTGTTACCAATCTGACTGCATTACACTGACAGATCTCTGTTACCAATCTGACTGCATTACACTGACAGAGCTGTGCTCTGTTACCAATCTGACTGCATTACACTGACAGAGCTGTGCTCTGTTACCAATCTGACTGCATTACACTGACAGAGCTGTGCTCTGTTACCAATATGACTCCATTACACTGACAGAGATGAACTCTGTTACCAATCTGACTGCATTACACTGACAGGGCTGTGCTCTGTTACCAATATAACCACATTACACTGACAGAGCTGTGCTCTGTTACCAATCTGACTGCATTACACTGACAGAGCTGAGCTCTGTTACCAATATGACTGCATTACACTGACAGAGCTGAGCTCTGTTACCAATCTGACTGCATTACACTGACAGATCTGTGCTCTGTTACCAATCTGACTGCATTACACTGACAGAGCTGTGCTCTGTTACCAATCTGACCGCATTACACTGACAGAGCTGTGCTCTGTTACCAGTATGACTGCATTACACTGACAGAGCTCTGTTACCAATATGACTGCATTACACTGGCAGAGCTGTGCTCTGTAACCAATATGTTTGCATTATACTGACAGAGCTGAGCTCTGTTACCAATCTGACTGCATTACGCTGACAGATTTCTGTTACCAATCTGACTGCATTACACTGACATAACTGTGCTCTGTTACCAATCTGACTGCATTACACTGACAGAGCTGAGCTCTGTTACCAATATGACTGCATTACACTGACAGAGCTGAGCTCTGTTACCAATCTGACTGCATTACACTGACAGAGCTGTGCTCTGTTACCAATCTGACTGCATTACACTGACAGAGCTGAGCTCTGTTACCAATCTGACTGCATTACACTGACAGAGCTGAGCTCTGATACCAATCTGACTGCATTACACTGACAGATCTGTGCTCTGTTACCAATCTGACTGCATTACACTGACAGAGCAGTGCTCTGTTACTAATCTGACTGCATTACACTGACAGAGCTGAGCTCTGTTACCAATCTGACTGCATTACACTGGCAGAGCTGTGCTCTGTAACCAATATGTCTGCATTATACAGACAGAGCTGAGCTCTGTTACCAATCTGACTGCATTACACTGACAGATCTCTGTTACCAATCTGACTGCATTACACTGACAGAGCTGTGCTCTGTTACCAATCTGACTGCATTACACTGACAGAGCTGTGCTCTGTTACCAATCTGACTGCATTACACTGACAGAGCTGTGCTCTGTTACCAATATGACTCCATTACACTGACAGAGATGAACTCTGTTACCAATCTGACTGCATTACACTGACAGGGCTGTGCTCTGTTACCAATATGACCACATTACACTGACAGAGCTGTGCTCTGTTACCAATCTGACTGCATTACACTGACAGAGCTGAGCTCTGTTACCAATATGACTGCATTACACTGACAGAGCTGAGCTCTGTTACCAATCTGACTGCATTACACTGACATATCTGTGCTCTGTTACCAATCTGACTGCATTACACTGACAGAGCTGTGCTCTGTTACCAATCTGACTGCATTACACTGACAGAGCTGTGCTCTGTTACCAATCTGACCACATTACACTGACAGAGCTGTGCTCTGTTACCAATCTGATTGCATTACACTGACAGAGCTGAGCTCTGTTACCAATCTGACTGCATTACACTGACAGAGCTGAGCTCTGTTACCAATCTGACTGCATTACACTGACAGAGCTGTGCTCTGTTACCAATCTGACTGCATTATACTGACAGAGCTGAGCTCTGTTACCAATCTGACTGCATTACACTGACAGAACTGAGCTGTTACCAATCTGACTGCATTACACTGACAGAGCTGAGCTCTGTTACCAATATGACTGCATTACACTGACAGAGCTCTGTTACCAATATGACTGCATTACACTGGCAGAGCTGTGCTCTGTAAACAATATGTCTGCATTATACTGACAGAGCTGAGCTCTGTTACCAATCTGACTGCATTACGCTGACAGATTTCTGTTACCAATCTGACTGCATTACACTGAAATAACTGTGCTCTGTTACCAATCTGACTGCATTACACACTGACAGAGCTGAGCTCTGTTACCAATCTGACTGCATTACACTGACAGAGCTGAGCTCTGTTACCAATCTGACTGCATTACACACTGACAGAGCTGAGCTCTGTTACCAATCTGACTGCATTACACTGACAGATCTGTGCTCTGTTACCAATCTGACTGCATTACACTGACAGAGCTGTGCTCTGTTACCAATCTGACTGCATTACACTGACAGAGCTGTGCTCTGTTACCAATCTGACCACATTACACTGACAGAGCTGTGCTCTGTTACCAATCTGATTGCATTACACTGACAGAGCTGAGCTCTGTTACCAATCTGACTGAATTACACTGACAGAGCTGAGCTCTGTTACCAATCTGACTGCATTACACTGACAGAGCTGTGCTCTGTTACCAATCTGACTGCATTATACTGACAGAGCTGAGCTCTGTTACCAATCTGACTGCATTACACTGACAGAACTGAGCTGTTACCAATCTGACTGCATTACACTGACAGGGCTGAGCTCTGTTACCAATATGACTGCATTACACTGACAGAGCTCTGTTACCAATATGACTGCATTACACTGGCAGAGCTGTGCTCTGTAAACAATATGTCTGCATTATACTGACAGAGCTGAGCTCTGTTACCAATCTGACTGCATTACGCTGACAGATTTCTGTTACCAATCTGACTGCATTACACTGAAATAACTGTGCTCTGTTACCAATCTGACTGCATTACACTGACAGAGCTGTGCTCTGTTACCAATCTGACTGCATTACACTAACAGAGCTGTGCTCTGTTACCAATCTGACTGCATTACACTGACAGAGCTGTGCTCTGTTACCAATATGACTCCATTACACTGACAGAGATGAGCTCTGTTACCAATCTGACTGCATTACACTGAAATAACTGTGCTCTGTTACCAATCTGACTGCATTACACTGACAGAGCTGTGCTCTGTTACCAATCTGACTGCATTACACTAACAGAGCTGTGCTCTGTTACCAATCTGACTGCATTACACTGACAGAGCTGTGCTCTGTTACCAATATGACTCCATTACACTGACAGAGATGAGCTCTGTTACCAATCTGACTGCATTACACTGACAGGGCTGTGCTCTGTTACCAATATGACCACATTACACTGACAGAGCTGTGCTCTGTTACCAATCTGACTGCATTACACTGACAGAGCTGAGCTCTGTTACCAATCTGACTGCATTACACTGACAGAGCTGAGCTCTGTTACCAATCTGACTGCATTACACTGACAGAGCTGTGCTCTGTTACCAATCTGACTGCATTACACTGACAGAGCTGAGCTCTGTTACCAATCTGACTGCATTACACTGACAGAGCTGTGCTCTGTTACCTATCTGACTGCATTACACTGACAGAGCTGAGCTCTGTTACCTATCTGACTGCATTACACTGACAGAGCTGAGCTCTGTTACCAATCTGACTGCATTACACTGACAGATCTGTGCTCTGTTACCAATCTGACTGCATTACACTGACAGAGCTGTGCTGTGTTACCAATCTGACCACATTTCACTGACAGAGCTGTGCTCTGTTACCAATCTGATTGCATTACACTGACAGAGCTGAGCTCTGTTACCAATATGACTGCATTACACTGACAGAGCTGAGCTCTGTTACCAATCTGACTGCATTACACTGACAGAGCTGTGCTCTGTTACCAATCTGACTGCATTACACTGACAGAGCTGAGCTCTGTTATCAATATGACTGCATTACACTGACAGAGCTGTGCTGTGTTACCAATCTGACTGCATTACACTGACAGAGCTGTGCTCTGTTACCAATCTGACTGCATTACACTGACAGTGCTGAGCTCTGTTACCAATCTGACTGCATTACACTGACAGAACTGAGCTGTTACCAATCTGACTGCATTACACTGACAGAGCTGAGCTCTGTTACCAATATGACTGCATTACACTGACAGAGCTCTGTTACCAATATGACTGCATTACACTGGCAGAGCTGTGCTCTGTAAACAATATGTCTGCATTATACTGACAGAGCTGAGCTCTGTTACCAATCTGACTGCATTACGCTGACAGATTTCTGTTACCAATCTGACTGCATTACACTGAAATAACTGTGCTCTGTTACCAATCTGACTGCATTACACTGACAGAGCTGTGCTCTGTTACCAATCTGACTGCATTACACTAACAGAGCTGTGCTCTGTTACCAATCTGACTGCATTACACTGACAGAGCTGTGCTCTGTTACCAATATGACTCCATTACACTGACAGAGATGAGCTCTGTTACCAATCTGACTGCATTACACTGACAGGGCTGTGCTCTGTTACCAATATAACCACATTACACTGACAGAGCTGTGCTCTGTTACCAATCTGACTGCATTACACTGACAGAGCTGAGCTCTGTTACCAATATGACTGCATTACACTGACAGAGCTGAGCTCTGTTACCAATCTGACTGCATTACACTGACAGAGCTGTGCTCTGTTACCAATCTGACTGCATTACACACTGACAGAGCTGAGCTCTGTTACCAATCTGACTGCATTACACTGACAGAGCTGAGCTCTGTTAGCAATCTGACTGCATTACACTGACAGATCTGTGCTCTGTTACCAATCTGACTGCATTACACTGACAGAGCTGTGCTCTGTTACCAATCTGACCGCATTACACTGACAGAGCTGTGCTCTGTTACCAATCTGACCACATTACACTGACAGAGCTGTGCTCTGTTACCAATCTGATTGCATTACACTGACAGAGCTGAGCTCTGTTACCAATATGACTGCATTACACTGACAGAGCTGAGCTCTGTTACCAATCTGACTGCATTACACTGACAGAGCTGTGCTCTGTTACCAATCTGACTGCATTACACTGACAGAGCTGAGCTCTGTTACCAATCTGACTGCATTACACTGACAGAACTGAGCTGTTACCAATCTGACTGCATTACACTGACAGAGCTGAGCTCTGTTACCAATATGACTGCATTACACTGACAGAGCTCTGTTACCAATATGACTGCATTACACTGGCAGAGCTGTGCTCTGTAAACAATATGTCTGCATTATACTGACAGAGCTGAGCTCTGTTACCAATCTGACTGCATTACACTGACAGAACTGAGCTGTTACCAATCTGACTGCATTACACTGACAGAGCTGAGCTCTGTTACCAATATGACTGCATTACACTGACAGAGCTCTGTTACCAATATGACTGCATTACACTGGCAGAGCTGTGCTCTGTAAACAATATGTCTGCATTATACTGACAGAGCTGAGCTCTGTTACCAATCTGACTGCATTACGCTGACAGATTTCTGTTACCAATCTGACTGCATTACACTGAAATAACTGTGCTCTGTTACCAATCTGACTGCATTACACTGGCAGAGCTGTGCTCTGTAAACAATATGTCTGCATTATACTGACAGAGCTGAGCTCTGTTACCAATCTGACTGCATTACACTGACAGAACTGAGCTGTTACCAATCTGACTGCATTACACTGACAGAGCTGAGCTCTGTTACCAATATGACTGCATTACACTGACAGAGCTCTGTTACCAATATGACTGCATTACACTGGCAGAGCTGTGCTCTGTAAACAATATGTCTGCATTATACTGACAGAGCTGAGCTCTGTTACCAATCTGACTGCATTACGCTGACAGATTTCTGTTACCAATCTGACTGCATTACACTGAAATAACTGTGCTCTGTTACCAATCTGACTGCATTACACTGACAGAGCTGTGCTCTGTTACCAATCTGACTGCATTACACTAACAGAGCTGTGCTCTGTTACCAATCTGACTGCATTACACTGACAGAGCTGTGCTCTGTTACCAATATGACTCCATTACACTGACAGAGATGAGCTCTGTTACCAATCTGACTGCATTACACTGACAGGGCTGTGCTCTGTTACCAATATAACCACATTACACTGACAGAGCTGTGCTCTGTTACCAATCTGACTGCATTACACTGACAGAGCTGAGCTCTGTTACCAATATGACTGCATTACACTGACAGAGCTGAGCTCTGTTACCAATCTGACTGCATTACACTGACAGAGCTGTGCTCTGTTACCAATCTGACTGCATTACACACTGACAGAGCTGAGCTCTGTTACCAATCTGACTGCATTACACTGACAGAGCTGAGCTCTGTTAGCAATCTGACTGCATTACACTGACAGATCTGTGCTCTGTTACCAATCTGACTGCATTACACTGACAGAGCTGTGCTCTGTTACCAATCTGACCGCATTACACTGACAGAGCTGTGCTCTGTTACCAATCTGACCACATTACACTGACAGAGCTGTGCTCTGTTACCAATCTGATTGCATTACACTGACAGAGCTGAGCTCTGTTACCAATATGACTGCATTACACTGACAGAGCTGAGCTCTGTTACCAATCTGACTGCATTACACTGACAGAGCTGTGCTCTGTTACCAATCTGACTGCATTACACTGACAGAGCTGAGCTCTGTTACCAATCTGACTGCATTACACTGACAGAACTGAGCTGTTACCAATCTGACTGCATTACACTGACAGAGCTGAGCTCTGTTACCAATATGACTGCATTACACTGACAGAGCTCTGTTACCAATATGACTGCATTACACTGGCAGAGCTGTGCTCTGTAAACAATATGTCTGCATTATACTGACAGAGCTGAGCTCTGTTACCAATCTGACTGCATTACACTGACAGAACTGAGCTGTTACCAATCTGACTGCATTACACTGACAGAGCTGAGCTCTGTTACCAATATGACTGCATTACACTGACAGAGCTCTGTTACCAATATGACTGCATTACACTGGCAGAGCTGTGCTCTGTAAACAATATGTCTGCATTATACTGACAGAGCTGAGCTCTGTTACCAATCTGACTGCATTACGCTGACAGATTTCTGTTACCAATCTGACTGCATTACACTGAAATAACTGTGCTCTGTTACCAATCTGACTGCATTACACTGACAGAGCTGTGCTCTGTTACCAATCTGACTGCATTACACTAACAGAGCTGTGCTCTGTTACCAATCTGACTGCATTACACTGACAGAGCTGTGCTCTGTTACCAATATGACTCCATTACACTGACAGAGATGAGCTCTGTTACCAATCTGACTGCATTACACTGACAGAGCTGTGCTCTGTTACCAATCTGACTGCATTACACTGACAGAGCTGAGCTCTGTTATCAATATGACTGCATTACACTGACAGAGCTGTGCTGTGTTACCAATCTGACTGCATTACACTGAGAGAGCTGTGCTCTGTTACCAATCTGACTGCATTACACTGACAGAGCTGAGCTCTGTTACCAATCTGACTGCATTACACTGACAGAACTGAGCTGTTACCAATCTGACTGCATTACACTGACAGAGCTGAGCTCTGTTACCAATATGACTACATTACACTGACAGAGCTGAGCTCTTTTACCAATATGACTGCATTACACTGACAGAGCTGAGCTCTGTTACCAATCTGACTGCATTACACTGGCAGAGCTGTGCTCTGTAACCAATATGTCTGCATTATACAGACAGAGCTGAGCTCTGTTACCAATCTGACTGCATTACACTGACAGATCTCTGTTACCAATCTGACTGCATTACACTGACAGAGCTGTGCTCTGTTACCAATCTGACTGCATTACACTGACAGAGCTGTGCTCTGTTACCAATCTGACTGCATTACACTGACAGAGCTGTGCTCTGTTACCAATATGACTCCATTACACTGACAGAGATGAACTCTGTTACCAATCTGACTGCATTACACTGACAGGGCTGTGCTCTGTTACCAATATGACCACATTACACTGACAGAGCTGTGCTCTGTTACCAATCTGACTGCATTACACTGACAGGGCTGTGCTCTGTTACCAATATAACCACATTACACTGACAGAGCTGTGCTCTGTTACCAATCTGACTGCATTACACTGACAGAGCTGAGCTCTGTTACCAATATGACTGCATTACACTGACAGAGCTGAGCTCTGTTACCAATCTGACTGCATTACACTGACAGAGCTGTGCTCTGTTACCAATCTGACTGCATTACACACTGACAGAGCTGAGCTCTGTTACCAATCTGACTGCATTACACTGACAGAGCTGAGCTCTGTTAGCAATCTGACTGCATTACACTGACAGATCTGTGCTCTGTTACCAATCTGACTGCATTACACTGACAGAGCTGTGCTCTGTTACCAATCTGACCGCATTACACTGACAGAGCTGTGCTCTGTTACCAATCTGACCACATTACACTGACAGAGCTGTGCTCTGTTACCAATCTGATTGCATTACACTGACAGAGCTGAGCTCTGTTACCAATATGACTGCATTACACTGACAGAGCTGAGCTCTGTTACCAATCTGACTGCATTACACTGACAGAGCTGTGCTCTGTTACCAATCTGACTGCATTACACTGACAGAGCTGAGCTCTGTTACCAATCTGACTGCATTACACTGACAGAACTGAGCTGTTACCAATCTGACTGCATTACACTGACAGAGCTGAGCTCTGTTACCAATATGACTGCATTACACTGACAGAGCTCTGTTACCAATATGACTGCATTACACTGGCAGAGCTGTGCTCTGTAAACAATATGTCTGCATTATACTGACAGAGCTGAGCTCTGTTACCAATCTGACTGCATTACACTGACAGAACTGAGCTGTTACCAATCTGACTGCATTACACTGACAGAGCTGAGCTCTGTTACCAATATGACTGCATTACACTGACAGAGCTCTGTTACCAATATGACTGCATTACACTGGCAGAGCTGTGCTCTGTAAACAATATGTCTGCATTATACTGACAGAGCTGAGCTCTGTTACCAATCTGACTGCATTACGCTGACAGATTTCTGTTACCAATCTGACTGCATTACACTGAAATAACTGTGCTCTGTTACCAATCTGACTGCATTACACTGACAGAGCTGTGCTCTGTTACCAATCTGACTGCATTACACTAACAGAGCTGTGCTCTGTTACCAATCTGACTGCATTACACTGACAGAGCTGTGCTCTGTTACCAATATGACTCCATTACACTGACAGAGATGAGCTCTGTTACCAATCTGACTGCATTACACTGACAGAGCTGTGCTCTGTTACCAATATGACTGCATTACACTGACAGAGCTGTGCTCTGTTACCAATCTGACTGCATTACACTGACAGGGCTGTGCTCTGTTACCAATATAACCACATTACACTGACAGAGCTGTGCTCTGTTACCAATCTGACTGCATTACACTGACAGAGCTGAGCTCTGTTACCAATATGACTGCATTACACTGACAGAGCTGAGCTCTGTTACCAATCTGACTGCATTACACTGACAGAGCTGTGCTCTGTTACCAATCTGACTGCATTACACACTGACAGAGCTGAGCTCTGTTACCAATCTGACTGCATTACACTGACAGAGCTGAGCTCTGTTAGCAATCTGACTGCATTACACTGACAGATCTGTGCTCTGTTACCAATCTGACTGCATTACACTGACAGAGCTGTGCTCTGTTACCAATCTGACCGCATTACACTGACAGAGCTGTGCTCTGTTACCAATCTGACCACATTACACTGACAGAGCTGTGCTCTGTTACCAATCTGATTGCATTACACTGACAGAGCTGAGCTCTGTTACCAATATGACTGCATTACACTGACAGAGCTGAGCTCTGTTACCAATCTGACTGCATTACACTGACAGAGCTGTGCTCTGTTACCAATCTGACTGCATTACACTGACAGAGCTGAGCTCTGTTACCAATCTGACTGCATTACACTGACAGAACTGAGCTGTTACCAATCTGACTGCATTACACTGACAGAGCTGAGCTCTGTTACCAATATGACTGCATTACACTGACAGAGCTCTGTTACCAATATGACTGCATTACACTGGCAGAGCTGTGCTCTGTAAACAATATGTCTGCATTATACTGACAGAGCTGAGCTCTGTTACCAATCTGACTGCATTACACTGACAGAACTGAGCTGTTACCAATCTGACTGCATTACACTGACAGAGCTGAGCTCTGTTACCAATATGACTGCATTACACTGACAGAGCTCTGTTACCAATATGACTGCATTACACTGGCAGAGCTGTGCTCTGTAAACAATATGTCTGCATTATACTGACAGAGCTGAGCTCTGTTACCAATCTGACTGCATTACGCTGACAGATTTCTGTTACCAATCTGACTGCATTACACTGAAATAACTGTGCTCTGTTACCAATCTGACTGCATTACACTGACAGAGCTGTGCTCTGTTACCAATCTGACTGCATTACACTAACAGAGCTGTGCTCTGTTACCAATCTGACTGCATTACACTGACAGAGCTGTGCTCTGTTACCAATATGACTCCATTACACTGACAGAGATGAGCTCTGTTACCAATCTGACTGCATTACACTGACAGAGCTGTGCTCTGTTACCAATCTGACTGCATTACACTGACAGAGCTGAGCTCTGTTATCAATATGACTGCATTACACTGACAGAGCTGTGCTGTGTTACCAATCTGACTGCATTACACTGAGAGAGCTGTGCTCTGTTACCAATCTGACTGCATTACACTGACAGAGCTGAGCTCTGTTACCAATCTGACTGCATTACACTGACAGAACTGAGCTGTTACCAATCTGACTGCATTACACTGACAGAGCTGAGCTCTGTTACCAGTATGACTGCATTACACTGACAGAGCTCTGTTACCAATATGACTGCATTACACTGGCAGAGCTGTGCTCTGTAAACAATATGTCTGCATTATACTGACAGAGCTGAGCTCTGTTACCAATCTGACTGCATTACACTGACAGAACTGAGCTGTTACCAATCTGACTGCATTACACTGACAGAGCTGAGCTCTGTTACCAATATGACTGCATTACACTGACAGAGCTCTGTTACCAATATGACTGCATTACACTGGCAGAGCTGTGCTCTGTAAACAATATGTCTGCATTATACTGACAGAGCTGAGCTCTGTTACCAATCTGACTGCATTACGCTGACAGATTTCTGTTACCAATCTGACTGCATTACACTGAAATAACTGTGCTCTGTTACCAATCTGACTGCATTACACTGACAGAGCTGTGCTCTGTTACCAATCTGACTGCATTACACTAACAGAGCTGTGCTCTGTTACCAATCTGACTGCATTACACTGACAGAGCTGTGCTCTGTTACCAATATGACTCCATTACACTGACAGAGATGAGCTCTGTTACCAATCTGACTGCATTACACTGACAGAGCTGTGCTCTGTTACCAATCTGACTGCATTACACTGACAGAGCTGAGCTCTGTTATCAATATGACTGCATTACACTGACAGAGCTGTGCTGTGTTACCAATCTGACTGCATTACACTGAGAGAGCTGTGCTCTGTTACCAATCTGACTGCATTACACTGACAGAGCTGAGCTCTGTTACCAATCTGACTGCATTACACTGACAGAACTGAGCTGTTACCAATCTGACTGCATTACACTGACAGAGCTGAGCTCTGTTACCAATATGACTGCATTACACTGACAGAGCTGAGCTCTTTTACCAATATGACTGCATTACACTGACAGAGCTGAGCTCTGTTACCAATCTGACTGCATTACACTGGCAGAGCTGTGCTCTGTAACCAATATGTCTGCATTATACAGACAGAGCTGAGCTCTGTTACCAATCTGACTGCATTACACTGACAGATCTCTGTTACCAATCTGACTGCATTACACTGACAGAGCTGTGCTCTGTAAACAATATGTCTGCATTATACTGACAGAGCTGAGCTCTGTTACCAATCTGACTGCATTACGCTGACAGATTTCTGTTACCAATCTGACTGCATTACACTGAAATAACTGTGCTCTGTTACCAATCTGACTGCATTACACTGACAGAGCTGTGCTCTGTTACCAATCTGACTGCATTACACTAACAGAGCTGTGCTCTGTTACCAATCTGACTGCATTACACTGACAGAGCTGTGCTCTGTTACCAATATGACTCCATTACACTGACAGAGATGAGCTCTGTTACCAATCTGACTGCATTACACTGACAGAGCTGTGCTCTGTTACCAATCTGACTGCATTACACTGACAGAGCTGAGCTCTGTTATCAATATGACTGCATTACACTGACAGAGCTGTGCTGTGTTACCAATCTGACTGCATTACACTGAGAGAGCTGTGCTCTGTTACCAATCTGACTGCATTACACTGACAGAGCTGAGCTCTGTTACCAATCTGACTGCATTACACTGACAGAACTGAGCTGTTACCAATCTGACTGCATTACACTGACAGAGCTGAGCTCTGTTACCAATATGACTGCATTACACTGACAGAGCTGAGCTCTTTTACCAATATGACTGCATTACACTGACAGAGCTGAGCTCTGTTACCAATCTGACTGCATTACACTGGCAGAGCTGTGCTCTGTAACCAATATGTCTGCATTATACAGACAGAGCTGAGCTCTGTTACCAATCTGACTGCATTACACTGACAGATCTCTGTTACCAATCTGACTGCATTACACTGACAGAGCTGTGCTCTGTTACCAATCTGACTGCATTACACTGACAGAGCTGTGCTCTGTTACCAATCTGACTGCATTACACTGACAGAGCTGTGCTCTGTTACCAATATGACTCCATTACACTGACAGAGATGAACTCTGTTACCAATCTGACTGCATTACACTGACAGGGCTGTGCTCTGTTACCAATATAACCACATTACACTGACAGAGCTGTGCTCTGTTACCAATCTGACTGCATTACACTGACAGAGCTGAGCTCTGTTACCAATATGACTGCATTACACTGACAGAGCTGAGCTCTGTTACCAATCTGACTGCATTACACTGACAGATCTGTGCTCTGTTACCAATCTGACTGCATTACACTGACAGAGCTGTGCTCTGTTACCAATCTGACCGCATTACACTGACAGAGCTGTGCTCTGTTACCAGTATGACTGCATTACACTGACAGAGCTCTGTTACCAATATGACTGCATTACACTGGCAGAGCTGTGCTCTGTAACCAATATGTTTGCATTATACTGACAGAGCTGAGCTCTGTTACCAATCTGACTGCATTACGCTGACAGATTTCTGTTACCAATCTGACTGCATTACACTGACATAACTGTGCTCTGTTACCAATCTGACTGCATTACACTGACAGAGCTGAGCTCTGTTACCAATATGACTGCATTACACTGACAGAGCTGAGCTCTGTTACCAATCTGACTGCATTACACTGACAGAGCTGTGCTCTGTTACCAATCTGACTGCATTACACTGACAGAGCTGAGCTCTGTTACCAATCTGACTGCATTACACTGACAGAGCTGAGCTCTGATACCAATCTGACTGCATTACACTGACAGATCTGTGCTCTGTTACCAATCTGACTGCATTACACTGACAGAGCAGTGCTCTGTTACTAATCTGACTGCATTACACTGACAGAGCTGAGCTCTGTTACCAATCTGACTGCATTACACTGGCAGAGCTGTGCTCTGTAACCAATATGTCTGCATTATACAGACAGAGCTGAGCTCTGTTACCAATCTGACTGCATTACACTGACAGATCTCTGTTACCAATCTGACTGCATTACACTGACAGAGCTGTGCTCTGTTACCAATCTGACTGCATTACACTGACAGAGCTGTGCTCTGTTACCAATCTGACTGCATTACACTGACAGAGCTGTGCTCTGTTACCAATATGACTCCATTACACTGACAGAGATGAACTCTGTTACCAATCTGACTGCATTACACTGACAGGGCTGTGCTCTGTTACCAATATGACCACATTACACTGACAGAGCTGTGCTCTGTTACCAATCTGACTGCATTACACTGACAGAGCTGAGCTCTGTTACCAATATGACTGCATTACACTGACAGAGCTGAGCTCTGTTACCAATCTGACTGCATTACACTGACAGATCTGTGCTCTGTTACCAATCTGACTGCATTACACTGACAGAGCTGTGCTCTGTTACCAATCTGACCGCATTACACTGACAGAGCTGTGCTCTGTTACCAGTATGACTGCATTACACTGACAGAGCTCTGTTACCAATATGACTGCATTACACTGGCAGAGCTGTGCTCTGTAACCAATATGTTTGCATTATACTGACAGAGCTGAGCTCTGTTACCAATCTGACTGCATTACGCTGACAGATTTCTGTTACCAATCTGACTGCATTACACTGACATAACTGTGCTCTGTTACCAATCTGACTGCATTACACTGACAGAGCTGAGCTCTGTTACCAATATGACTGCATTACACTGACAGAGCTGAGCTCTGTTACCAATCTGACTGCATTACACTGACAGAGCTGTGCTCTGTTACCAATCTGACTGCATTACACTGACAGAGCTGAGCTCTGTTACCAATCTGACTGCATTACTCTGACAGAGCAGTGCTCTGTTACTAATCTGACTGCATTACACTGACAGAGCTGAGCTCTGTTACCAATCTGACTGCATTACACTGACAGAGCTGTGCTCTGTTACCAATCTGACCACATTACACTGACAGAGCTGAGCTCTGTTACCAATATGACTGCATTACACTGACAGAGCTGAGCTCTGTTACCAATCTGACTGCATTACACTGACAGAGCTGTGCTCTGTTACCAATCTGACTGCATTATACTGACAGAGCTGAGCTCTGTTACCAATCTGACTGCATTACACTGACAGAACTGAGCTGTTACCAATCTGACTGCATTACACTGACAGAGCTGAGCTCTGTTACCAATATGACTGCATTACACTGACAGAGCTCTGTTACCAATATGACTGCATTACACTGGCAGAGCTGTGCTCTGTAAACAATATGTCTGCATTATACTGACAGAGCTGAGCTCTGTTACCAATCTGACTGCATTACGCTGACAGATTTCTGTTACCAATCTGACTGCATTACACTGAAATAACTGTGCTCTGTTACCAATCTGACTGCATTACACTGACAGAGCTGTGCTCTGTTACCAATCTGACTGCATTACACTAACAGAGCTGTGCTCTGTTACCAATCTGACTGCATTACACTGACAGAGCTGTGCTCTGTTACCAATATGACTCCATTACACTGACAGAGATGAGCTCTGTTACCAATCTGACTGCATTACACTGAAATAACTGTGCTCTGTTACCAATCTGACTGCATTACACTGACAGAGCTGTGCTCCGTTACCAATCTGACTGCATTACTCTAACAGAGCTGTGCTCTGTTACCAATCTGACTGCATTACACTGACAGAGCTGTGCTCTGTTACCAATATGACTCCATTACACTGACAGAGATGAGCTCTGTTACCAATCTGACTGCATTACACTGACAGGGCTGTGCTCTGTTACCAATATGACCACATTACACTGACAGAGCTGTGCTCTGTTACCAATCTGACTGCATTACACTGACAGAGCTGAGCTCTGTTACCAATCTGACTGCATTACACTGACAGAGATGAGCTCTGTTACCAATCTGACTGCATTACACTGACAGAGCTGTGCTCTGTTACCAATCTGACTGCATTACACTGACAGAGCTGAGCTCTGTTACCAATCTGACTGCATTACACTGACAGAGCTGTGCTCTGTTACCTATCTGACTGCATTACACTGACAGAGCTGAGCTCTGTTACCTATCTGACTGCATTACACTGACTGAGCTGAGCTCTGTTACCAATCTGACCACATTTCACTGACAGGACTGAGCTGTTACCAATCTGACTGCATTACACTGACAGAGCTGAGCTCTGTTACCAATATGACTGCATTACACTGACAGAGCTCTGTTACCAATATGACTGCATTACACTGGCAGAGCTGTGCTCTGTAAACAATATGTCTGCATTATACTGACAGAGCTGTGCTCTGTTACCAATCTGATTGCATTACACTGACAGAGCTGAGCTCTGTTACCAATCTGACTGCATTACACTGACAGAGCTGTGCTCTGTTACCAATCTGACTGCATTACACTGACAGAGCTGAGCTCTGTTTTCAATATGACTGCATTACACTGACAGAGCTGTGCTGTGTTACCAATCTGACTGCATTACACTGACAGAGCTGTGCTCTGTTACCAATCTGACTGCATTACACTGACAGAGCTGAGCTCTGTTACCAATCTGACTGCATTACACTGACAGGACTGAGCTGTTACCAATCTGACTGCATTACACTGACAGAGCTGAGCTCTGTTACCAATATGACTGCATTACACTGACAGAGCTCTGTTACCAATATGACTGCATTACACTGGCAGAGCTGTGCTCTGTAAACAATATGTCTGCATTATACTGACAGAGCTGAGCTCTGTTACCAATCTGACTGCATTACGCTGACAGATTTCTGTTACCAATCTGACTGCATTACACTGAAATAACTGTGCTCTGTTACCAATCTGACTGCATTACACTGACAGAGCTGTGCTCTGTTACCAATCTGACTGCATTACACTGACAGAGCTGTGCTCTGTTACCAATATGACTCCATTACACTGACAGAGCTGTGCTCTGTTACCAATCTGACTGCATTACACTGACAGAGCTGAGCTCTGTTATCAATATGACTGCATTACACTGACAGAGCTGTGCTGTGTTACCAATCTGACTGCATTACACTGACAGAGCTGTGTTCTGTTACCAATCTGACTGCATTACACTGACAGAGCTGAGCTCTGTTACCAATCTGACTGCATTACACTGACAGAACTGAGCTGTTACCAATCTGACTGCATTACACTGACAGAGCTGAGCTCTGTTACCAATATGACTGCATTACACTGACAGAGCTCTGTTACCAATATGACTGCATTACACTGGCAGAGCTGTGCTCTGTAAACAATATGTCTGCATTATATTGACAGAGCTGAGCTCTGTTACCAATCTGACTGCATTACGCTGACAGATTTCTGTTACCAATCTGACTGCATTACACTGAAATAACTGTGCTCTGTTACCAATCTGACTGCATTACACTGACAGAGCTGTGCTCTGTTACCAATCTGACTGCATTACACTAACAGAGCTGTGCTCTGTTACCAATCTGACTGCATTACACTGACAGAGCTGTGCTCTGTTACCAATATGACTCCATTACACTGACAGAGATGAGCTCTGTTACCAATCTGACTGCATTACACTGACAGGGCTGTGCTCTGTTACCAATATAACCACATTACACTGACAGAGCTGTGCTCTGTTACCAATCTGACTGCATTACACTGACAGAGCTGAGCTCTGTTACCAATATGACTGCATTACACTGACAGAG
Organism: Saccoglossus kowalevskii; assembly: GCF_978046115.1. Taxonomy (NCBI): domain Eukaryota; kingdom Metazoa; phylum Hemichordata; class Enteropneusta; family Harrimaniidae; genus Saccoglossus; species Saccoglossus kowalevskii. Next base: position 37,626,568 of record NC_140647.1, on the reverse strand, counting down.
CTGAGCTCTGTTACCAATCTGACTGCATTACACTGACAGAGCTGTGCTCTGTTACCAATCTGACTGCATTACACACTGACAGAGCTGAGCTCTGTTACCAATCTGACTGCATTACACTGACAGAGCTGAGCTCTGTTAGCAATCTGACTGCATTACACTGACAGATCTGTGCTCTGTTACCAATCTGACTGCATTACACTGACAGAGCTGTGCTCTGTTACCAATCTGACCGCATTACACTGACAGAGCTGTGCTCTGTTACCAATCTGACCACATTACCCTGACAGAGCTGTGCTCTGTTACCAATCTGATTGCATTACACTGACAGAGCTGAGCTCTGTTACCAATATGACTGCATTACACTGACAGAGCTGAGCTCTGTTGCCAATCTGACTGCATTACACTGACAGAGCTGTGCTCTGTTACCAATCTGACTGCATTACACTGACAGAGCTGAGCTCTGTTACCAATCTGACTGCATTACACTGACAGAACTGAGCTGTTACCAATCTGACTGCATTACACTGACAGAGCTGAGCTCTGTTACCAATATGACTGCATTACACTGACAGAGCTCTGTTACCAATATGACTGCATTACACTGGCAGAGCTGTGCTCTGTAAACAATATGTCTGCATTATACTGACAGAGCTGAGCTCTGTTACCAATCTGACTGCATTACACTGACAGAACTGAGCTGTTACCAATCTGACTGCATTACACTGACAGAGCTGAGCTCTGTTACCAATATGACTGCATTACACTGACAGAGCTCTGTTACCAATATGACTGCATTACACTGGCAGAGCTGTGCTCTGTAAACAATATGTCTGCATTATACTGACAGAGCTGAGCTCTGTTACCAATCTGACTGCATTACGCTGACAGATTTCTGTTACCAATCTGACTGCATTACACTGAAATAACTGTGCTCTGTTACCAATCTGACTGCATTACACTGACAGAGCTGTGCTCTGTTACCAATCTGACTGCATTACACTAACAGAGCTGTGCTCTGTTACCAATCTGACTGCATTACACTGACCGAGCTGTGCTCTGTTACCAATATGACTCCATTACACTGACAGAGATGAGCTCTGTTACCAATCTGACTGCATTACACTGACAGAGCTGTGCTCTGTTACCAATCTGACTGCATTACACTGACAGAGCTGAGCTCTGTTATCAATATGACTGCATTACACTGACAGAGGTGTGCTGTGTTACCAATCTGACTGCATTACACTGAGAGAGCTGTGCTCTGTTACCAACCTGACTGCATTACACTGACAGAGCTGAGCTCTGTTACCAATCTGACTGCATTACACTGACAGAACTGAGCTGTTACCAATCTGACTGCATTACACTGACAGAGCTGAGCTCTGTTACCAATATGACTGCATTACACTGACAGAGCTCTGTTACCAATATGACTGCATTACACTGGCAGAGCTGTGCTCTGTAAACAATATGTCTGCATTATACTGACAGAGCTGAGCTCTGTTACCAATCTGACTGCATTACGCTGACAGATTTCTGTTACCAATCTGACTGCATTACACTGAAATAACTGTGCTCTGTTACCAATCTGACTGCATTACACTGACAGAGCTGTGCTCTGTTACCAATCTGACTGCATTACACTAACAGAGCTGTGCTCTGTTACCAATCTGACTGCATTACACTGACCGAGCTGTGCTCTGTTACCAATATGACTCCATTACACTGACAGAGATGAGCTCTGTTACCAATCTGACTGCATTACACTGACAGAGCTGTGCTCTGTTACCAATCTGACTGCATTACACTGACAGAGCTGAGCTCTGTTATCAATATGACTGCATTACACTGACAGAGGTGTGCTGTGTTACCAATCTGACTGCATTACACTGAGAGAGCTGTGCTCTGTTACCAACCTGACTGCATTACACTGACAGAGCTGAGCTCTGTTACCAATCTGACTGCATTACACTGACAGAACTGAGCTGTTACCAATCTGACTGCATTACACTGACAGAGCTGAGCTCTGTTACCAATATGACTGCATTACACTGATAGAGCTCTGTTACCAATATGACTGCATTACACTGGCAGAGCTGTGCTCTGTAAACAATATGTCTGCATTATACTGACAGAGCTGAGCTCTGTTACCAATCTGACTGCATTACGCTGACAGATTTCTGTTACCAATCTGACTGCATTACACTGAAATAACTGTGCTCTGTTACCAATCTGACTGCATTACACTGACAGAGCTGTGCTCTGTTACCAATCTGACTGCATTACACTAACAGAGCTGTGCTCTGTTACCAATCTGACTACATTACACTGACAGAGCTGTGCTCTGTTACCAATATGACTCCATTACACTGACAGAGATGAGCTCTGTTACCAATCTGACTGCATTACACGGACAAGGCTGTGCTCTGTTACCAATATGACCACATTACACTGACAGAGCTGTGCTCTGTTACCAATCTGACTGCATTACACTGACAGAGCTGAGCTCTGTTACCAATATGACTGCATTACACTGACAGAGCTGAGCTCTGTTACCAATCTGACTGCATTAAACTGACAGAGCTGTGCTCTGTTACCAATCTGACTGCATTACACACTGACAGAGCTGAGCTCTGTTACCAATCTGACTGCATTACACTGACAGAGCTGAGCTCTGTTAGCAATCTGACTGCATTACACTGACAGATCTGTGCTCTGTTACCAATCTGACTGCATTACACTGACAGAGCTGTGCTCTGTTACCAATCTGATTGCATTACACTGACAGAGCTGAGCTCTGTTACCAATATGACTGCATTACACTGTCAGAGCTGAGCTCTGTTACCAATCTGACTGCATTACACTAACAGAGCTGTGCTCTGTTACCAATCTGACTGCATTACACTGACAGAGCTGAGCTCTGTTACCAATCTGACTGCATTACACTGACAGAACTGAGCTGTTACCAATCTGACTGCATTACACTGACAGAGCTGAGCTCTGTTACCAATATGACTGCATTACACTGACAGAGCTCTGTTACCAATATGACTGCATTACACTGGCAGAGCTGTGCTCTGTAAACAATATGTCTGCATTATACTGACAGAGCTGAGCGGTGTTACCAATCTGACTGCATTACACTGAGAGAGCTGTGCTCTGTTACCAATCTGACTGCATTACACTGACAGAGCTGAGCTCTGTTACCAATCTGACTGCATTACACTGACAGAACTGAGCTGTTACCAATCTGACTGCATTACACTGACAGAGCTGAGCTCTGTTACCAATATGACTGCATTACACTGACAGAGCTCTGTTACCAATATGACTGCATTACACTGGCAGAGCTGTGCTCTGTAAACAATATGTCTGCATTATACTGACAGAGCTGAGCTCTGTTACCAATCTGACTGCATTACGCTGACAGATTTCTGTTACCAATCTGACTGCATTACACTGAAATAACTGTGCTCTGTTACCAATCTGACTGCATTACACTGACAGAGCTGTGCTCTGTTACCAATCTGACTGCATTACACTAACAGAGCTGTGCTCTGTTACCAATCTGACTGCATTACACTGACAGAGCTGTGCTCTGTTACCAATATGACTCCATTACACTGACAGAGATGAGCTCTGTTACCAATCTGATTGCATTACACTGACAGAGCTGAGCTCTGTTACCAATCTGACTGCATTACACTGACAGAGCTGTGCTCTGTTACCAATCTGACTGCATTACACTGACAGAGCTGAGCTCTGTTTTCAATATGACTGCATTACACTGACAGAGCTGTGCTGTGTTACCAATCTGACTGCATTACACTGACAGAGCTGTGCTCTGTTACCAATCTGACTGCATTACACTGACAGAGCTGAGCTCTGTTACCAATCTGACTGCATTACACTGACAGGACTGAGCTGTTACCAATCTGACTGCATTACACTGACAGAGCTGAGCTCTGTTACCAATATGACTGCATTACACTGACAGAGCTCTGTTACCAATATGACTGCATTACACTGGCAGAGCTGTGCTCTGTAAACAATATGTCTGCATTATACTGACAGAGCTGAGCTCTGTTACCAATCTGACTGCATTACGCTGACAGATTTCTGTTACCAATCTGACTGCATTACACTGAAATAACTGTGCTCTGTTACCAATCTGACTGCATTACACTGACAGAGCTGTGCTCTGTTACCAATCTGACTGCATTACACTGACAGAGCTGTGCTCTGTTACCAATATGACTCCATTACACTGACAGAGCTGTGCTCTGTTACCAATCTGACTGCATTACACTGACAGAGCTGAGCTCTGTTATCAATATGACTGCATTACACTGACAGAGCTGTGCTGTGTTACCAATCTGACTGCATTACACTGACAGAGCTGTGTTCTGTTACCAATCTGACTGCATTACACTGACAGAGCTGAGCTCTGTTACCAATCTGACTGCATTACACTGACAGAACTGAGCTGTTACCAATCTGACTGCATTACACTGACAGAGCTGAGCTCTGTTACCAATATGACTGCATTACACTGACAGAGCTCTGTTACCAATATGACTGCATTACACTGGCAGAGCTGTGCTCTGTAAACAATATGTCTGCATTATATTGACAGAGCTGAGCTCTGTTACCAATCTGACTGCATTACGCTGACAGATTTCTGTTACCAATCTGACTGCATTACACTGAAATAACTGTGCTCTGTTACCAATCTGACTGCATTACACTGACAGAGCTGTGCTCTGTTACCAATCTGACTGCATTACACTAACAGAGCTGTGCTCTGTTACCAATCTGACTGCATTACACTGACAGAGCTGTGCTCTGTTACCAATATGACTCCATTACACTGACAGAGATGAGCTCTGTTACCAATCTGACTGCATTACACTGACAGGGCTGTGCTCTGTTACCAATATAACCACATTACACTGACAGAGCTGTGCTCTGTTACCAATCTGACTGCATTACACTGACAGAGCTGAGCTCTGTTACCAATATGACTGCATTACACTGACAGAGCTGAGCTCTGTTACCAATCTGACTGCATTACACTGACAGAGCTGTGCTCTGTTACCAATCTGACTGCATTACACACTGACAGAGCTGAGCTCTGTTACCAATCTGACTGCATTACACTGACAGAGCTGAGCTCTGTTAGCAATCTGACTGCATTACACTGACAGATCTGTGCTCTGTTACCAATCTGACTGCATTACACTGACAGAGCTGTGCTCTGTTACCAATCTGACCGCATTACACTGACAGAGCTGTGCTCTGTTACCAATCTGACCACATTACCCTGACAGAGCTGTGCTCTGTTACCAATCTGATTGCATTACACTGACAGAGCTGAGCTCTGTTACCAATATGACTGCATTACACTGACAGAGCTGAGCTCTGTTGCCAATCTGACTGCATTACACTGACAGAGCTGTGCTCTGTTACCAATCTGACTGCATTACACTGACAGAGCTGAGCTCTGTTACCAATCTGACTGCATTACACTGACAGAACTGAGCTGTTACCAATCTGACTGCATTACACTGACAGAGCTGAGCTCTGTTACCAATATGACTGCATTACACTGACAGAGCTCTGTTACCAATATGACTGCATTACACTGGCAGAGCTGTGCTCTGTAAACAATATGTCTGCATTATACTGACAGAGCTGAGCTCTGTTACCAATCTGACTGCATTACACTGACAGAACTGAGCTGTTACCAATCTGACTGCATTACACTGACAGAGCTGAGCTCTGTTACCAATATGACTGCATTACACTGACAGAGCTCTGTTACCAATATGACTGCATTACACTGGCAGAGCTGTGCTCTGTAAACAATATGTCTGCATTATACTGACAGAGCTGAGCTCTGTTACCAATCTGACTGCATTACGCTGACAGATTTCTGTTACCAATCTGACTGCATTACACTGAAATAACTGTGCTCTGTTACCAATCTGACTGCATTACACTGACAGAGCTGTGCTCTGTTACCAATCTGACTGCATTACACTAACAGAGCTGTGCTCTGTTACCAATCTGACTGCATTACACTGACCGAGCTGTGCTCTGTTACCAATATGACTCCATTACACTGACAGAGATGAGCTCTGTTACCAATCTGACTGCATTACACTGACAGAGCTGTGCTCTGTTACCAATCTGACTGCATTACACTGACAGAGCTGAGCTCTGTTATCAATATGACTGCATTACACTGACAGAGGTGTGCTGTGTTACCAATCTGACTGCATTACACTGAGAGAGCTGTGCTCTGTTACCAACCTGACTGCATTACACTGACAGAGCTGAGCTCTGTTACCAATCTGACTGCATTACACTGACAGAACTGAGCTGTTACCAATCTGACTGCATTACACTGACAGAGCTGAGCTCTGTTACCAATATGACTGCATTACACTGACAGAGCTCTGTTACCAATATGACTGCATTACACTGGCAGAGCTGTGCTCTGTAAACAATATGTCTGCATTATACTGACAGAGCTGAGCTCTGTTACCAATCTGACTGCATTACGCTGACAGATTTCTGTTACCAATCTGACTGCATTACACTGAAATAACTGTGCTCTGTTACCAATCTGACTGCATTACACTGACAGAGCTGTGCTCTGTTACCAATCTGACTGCATTACACTAACAGAGCTGTGCTCTGTTACCAATCTGACTGCATTACACTGACCGAGCTGTGCTCTGTTACCAATATGACTCCATTACACTGACAGAGATGAGCTCTGTTACCAATCTGACTGCATTACACTGACAGAGCTGTGCTCTGTTACCAATCTGACTGCATTACACTGACAGAGCTGAGCTCTGTTATCAATATGACTGCATTACACTGACAGAGGTGTGCTGTGTTACCAATCTGACTGCATTACACTGAGAGAGCTGTGCTCTGTTACCAACCTGACTGCATTACACTGACAGAGCTGAGCTCTGTTACCAATCTGACTGCATTACACTGACAGAACTGAGCTGTTACCAATCTGACTGCATTACACTGACAGAGCTGAGCTCTGTTACCAATATGACTGCATTACACTGATAGAGCTCTGTTACCAATATGACTGCATTACACTGGCAGAGCTGTGCTCTGTAAACAATATGTCTGCATTATACTGACAGAGCTGAGCTCTGTTACCAATCTGACTGCATTACGCTGACAGATTTCTGTTACCAATCTGACTGCATTACACTGAAATAACTGTGCTCTGTTACCAATCTGACTGCATTACACTGACAGAGCTGTGCTCTGTTACCAATCTGACTGCATTACACTAACAGAGCTGTGCTCTGTTACCAATCTGACTACATTACACTGACAGAGCTGTGCTCTGTTACCAATATGACTCCATTACACTGACAGAGATGAGCTCTGTTACCAATCTGACTGCATTACACGGACAAGGCTGTGCTCTGTTACCAATATGACCACATTACACTGACAGAGCTGTGCTCTGTTACCAATCTGACTGCATTACACTGACAGAGCTGAGCTCTGTTACCAATATGACTGCATTACACTGACAGAGCTGAGCTCTGTTACCAATCTGACTGCATTAAACTGACAGAGCTGTGCTCTGTTACCAATCTGACTGCATTACACACTGACAGAGCTGAGCTCTGTTACCAATCTGACTGCATTACACTGACAGAGCTGAGCTCTGTTAGCAATCTGACTGCATTACACTGACAGATCTGTGCTCTGTTACCAATCTGACTGCATTACACTGACAGAGCTGTGCTCTGTTACCAATCTGATTGCATTACACTGACAGAGCTGAGCTCTGTTACCAATATGACTGCATTACACTGTCAGAGCTGAGCTCTGTTACCAATCTGACTGCATTACACTAACAGAGCTGTGCTCTGTTACCAATCTGACTGCATTACACTGACAGAGCTGAGCTCTGTTACCAATCTGACTGCATTACACTGACAGAACTGAGCTGTTACCAATCTGACTGCATTACACTGACAGAGCTGAGCTCTGTTACCAATATGACTGCATTACACTGACAGAGCTCTGTTACCAATATGACTGCATTACACTGGCAGAGCTGTGCTCTGTAAACAATATGTCTGCATTATACTGACAGAGCTGAGCGGTGTTACCAATCTGACTGCATTACACTGAGAGAGCTGTGCTCTGTTACCAATCTGACTGCATTACACTGACAGAGCTGAGCTCTGTTACCAATCTGACTGCATTACACTGACAGAACTGAGCTGTTACCAATCTGACTGCATTACACTGACAGAGCTGAGCTCTGTTACCAATATGACTGCATTACACTGACAGAGCTCTGTTACCAATATGACTGCATTACACTGGCAGAGCTGTGCTCTGTAAACAATATGTCTGCATTATACTGACAGAGCTGAGCTCTGTTACCAATCTGACTGCATTACGCTGACAGATTTCTGTTACCAATCTGACTGCATTACACTGAAATAACTGTGCTCTGTTACCAATCTGACTGCATTACACTGACAGAGCTGTGCTCTGTTACCAATCTGACTGCATTACACTAACAGAGCTGTGCTCTGTTACCAATCTGACTGCATTACACTGACAGAGCTGTGCTCTGTTACCAATATGACTCCATTACAATGACAGAGATGAGCTCTGTTACCAATCTGACTGCATTACACGGACAGGGCTGTGCTCTGTTACCAATATGACCACATTACACTGACAGAGCTGTGCTCTGTTACCAATCTGACTGCATTACACTGACAGAGCTGAGCTCTGTTACCAATATGACTGCATTACACTGACAGAGCTGAGCTCTGTTACCAATCTGACTGCATTAAACTGACAGAGCTGTGCTCTGTTACCAATCTGACTGCATTACACACTGACAGAGCTGAGCTCTGTTACCAATCTGACTGCATTACACTGACAGAGCTGTGCTCTGTTACCAATCTGATTGCATTACACTGACAGAGCTGAGCTCTGTTACCAATATGACTGCATTACACTGACAGAGCTGAGCTCTGTTACCAATCTGACTGCATTACACTGACAGAGCTGTGCTCTGTTACCAATCTGACTGCATTACACTGACAGAGCTGAGCTCTGTTACCAATCTGACTGCATTACACTGACAGAACTGAGCTGTTACCAATCTGACTGCATTACACTGACAGAGCTGAGCTCTGTTACCAATATGACTGCATTACACTGACAGAGCTCTGTTACCAATATGACTGCATTACACTGGCAGAGCTGTGCTCTGTAAACAATATGTCTGCATTATACTGACAGAGCTGAGCTCTGTTACCAATCTGACTGCATTACACTGACAGAACTGAGCTGTTACCAATCTGACTGCATTACACTGACAGAGCTGAGCTCTGTTACCAATATGACTGCATTACACTGACAGAGCTCTGTTACCAATATGACTGCATTACACTGGCAGAGCTGTGCTCTGTAAACAATATGTCTGCATTATACTGACAGAGCTGAGCTCTGTTACCAATCTGACTGCATTACGCTGACAGATTTCTGTTACCAATCTGACTGCATTACACTGAAATAACTGTGCTCTGTTACCAATCTGACTGCATTACACTGACAGAGCTGTGCTCTGTTACCAATCTGACTGCATTACACTGACAGAGCTGTGCTCTGTTACCAATATGACTCCATTACACTGACAGAGATGAGCTCTGTTACCAATCTGACTGCATTACACTGACAGGGCTGTGCTCTGTTACCAATATGACCACATTACACTGACAGAGCTGTGCTCTGTTACCAATCTGACGGCATTACACTGACAGAGCTGAGCTCTGTTACCAATATGACTGCATTACACTGACAGAGCTGAGCTCTGTTACCAATCTGACTGCATTACACTGACAGAGCTGTGCTCTGTTACCAATCTGACTGCATTACACTGACAGAGCTGAGCTCTGTTACCAATCTGACTGCATTACACTGACAGAGCTGAGCTCTGTTACCAATCTGACTGCATTACACTGACAGATCTGTGCTCTGTTACCAATCTGACTGCATTACACTGACAGAGCAGTGCTCTGTTACTAATCTGACCGCATTACACTGACAGAGCTGTGCTCTGTTACCAATCTGACCACATTACACTGACAGAGCTGAGCTCTGTTACCAATCTGACTGCATTACACTGACAGAACTGAGCTGTTACCAATCTGACTGCATTACACTGACAGAGCTGAGCTCTGTTACCAATATGACTGCATTACACTGACAGAGATCTGTTACCAATATGACTGCATTACACTGGCAGAGCTGTGCTCTGTAAACAATATGTCTGCATTATACTGACAGAGCTGAGCTCTGTTACCAATCTGACTGCATTACACTGACAGAACTGAGCTGTTACCAATCTGACTGCATTACACTGACAGAGCTGAGCTCTGTTACCAATATGACTGCATTACACTGACAGAGCTCTGTTACCAATATGACTGCATTACACTGGCAGAGCTGTGCTCTGTAAACAATATGTCTGCATTATACTGACAGAGCTGAGCTCTGTTACCAATCTGACTGCATTACGCTGACAGATTTCTGTTACCAATCTGACTGCATTACACTGAAATAACTGTGCTCTGTTACCAATCTGACTGCATTACACTGACAGAGCTGTGCTCTGTTACCAATCTGACTGCATTACACTGAAATAACTGTGCTCTGTTACCAATCTGACTGCATTACACTGACAGAGCTGTGCTCTGTTACCAATCTGACTGCATTACACTGACAGAGCTGTGCTCTGTTTCCAATATGACTCCATTACACTGACAGAGATGAGCTCTGTTACCAATATGACCACATTACACTGACAGAGCTGTGCTCTGTTACCAATCTGACTGCATTACACTGACAGAGCTGAGCTCTGTTACCAATATGACTGCATTACACTGACAGAGCTGAGCTCTGTTACCAATCTGACTGCATTAAACTGACAGAGCTGTGCTCTGTTACCAATCTGACTGCATTACACACTGACAGAGCTGAGCTCTGTTACCAATCTGACTGCATTACACTGACAGAGCTGAGCTCTGTTAGCAATCTGACTGCATTACACTGACAGATCTGTGCTCTGTTACCAATCTGACTGCATTACACTGACAGAGCTGTGCTCTGTTACCAATCTGATTGCATTACACTGACAGAGCTGAGCTCTGTTACCAATATGACTGCATTACACTGTCAGAGCTGAGCTCTGTTACCAATCTGACTGCATTACACTAACAGAGCTGTGCTCTGTTACCAATCTGACTGCATTACACTGACAGAGCTGAGCTCTGTTACCAATCTGACTGCATTACACTGACAGAACTGAGCTGTTACCAATCTGACTGCATTACACTGACAGAGCTGAGCTCTGTTACCAATATGACTGCATTACACTGACAGAGCTCTGTTACCAATATGACTGCATTACACTGGCAGAGCTGTGCTCTGTAAACAATATGTCTGCATTATACTGACAGAGCTGAGCGGTGTTACCAATCTGACTGCATTACACTGAGAGAGCTGTGCTCTGTTACCAATCTGACTGCATTACACTGACAGAGCTGAGCTCTGTTACCAATCTGACTGCATTACACTGACAGAACTGAGCTGTTACCAATCTGACTGCATTACACTGACAGAGCTGAGCTCTGTTACCAATATGACTGCATTACACTGACAGAGCTCTGTTACCAATATGACTGCATTACACTGGCAGAGCTGTGCTCTGTAAACAATATGTCTGCATTATACTGACAGAGCTGAGCTCTGTTACCAATCTGACTGCATTACGCTGACAGATTTCTGTTACCAATCTGACTGCATTACACTGAAATAACTGTGCTCTGTTACCAATCTGACTGCATTACACTGACAGAGCTGTGCTCTGTTACCAATCTGACTGCATTACACTAACAGAGCTGTGCTCTGTTACCAATCTGACTGCATTACACTGACAGAGCTGTGCTCTGTTACCAATATGACTCCATTACAATGACAGAGATGAGCTCTGTTACCAATCTGACTGCATTACACGGACAGGGCTGTGCTCTGTTACCAATATGACCACATTACACTGACAGAGCTGTGCTCTGTTACCAATCTGACTGCATTACACTGACAGAGCTGAGCTCTGTTACCAATATGACTGCATTACACTGACAGAGCTGAGCTCTGTTACCAATCTGACTGCATTAAACTGACAGAGCTGTGCTCTGTTACCAATCTGACTGCATTACACACTGACAGAGCTGAGCTCTGTTACCAATCTGACTGCATTACACTGACAGAGCTGAGCTCTGTTAGCAATCTGACTGCATTACACTGACAGATCTGTGCTCTGTTACCAATCTGACTGCATTACACTGACAGAGCTGTGCTCTGTTACCAATCTGATTGCATTACACTGACAGAGCTGAGCTCTGTTACCAATATGACTGCATTACACTGACAGAGCTGAGCTCTGTTACCAATCTGACTGCATTACACTGACAGAGCTGTGCTCTGTTACCAATCTGACTGCATTACACTGACAGAGCTGAGCTCTGTTACCAATCTGACTGCATTACACTGACAGAACTGAGCTGTTACCAATCTGACTGCATTACACTGACAGAGCTGAGCTCTGTTACCAATATGACTGCATTACACTGACAGAGCTCTGTTACCAATATGACTGCATTACACTGGCAGAGCTGTGCTCTGTAAACAATATGTCTGCATTATACTGACAGAGCTGAGCTCTGTTACCAATCTGACTGCATTACACTGACAGAACTGAGCTGTTACCAATCTGACTGCATTACACTGACAGAGCTGAGCTCTGTTACCAATATGACTGCATTACACTGACAGAGCTCTGTTACCAATATGACTGCATTACACTGGCAGAGCTGTGCTCTGTAAACAATATGTCTGCATTATACTGACAGAGCTGAGCTCTGTTACCAATCTGACTGCATTACGCTGACAGATTTCTGTTACCAATCTGACTGCATTACACTGAAATAACTGTGCTCTGTTACCAATCTGACTGCATTACACTGACAGAGCTGTGCTCTGTTACCAATCTGACTGCATTACACTGACAGAGCTGTGCTCTGTTACCAATATGACTCCATTACACTGACAGAGATGAGCTCTGTTACCAATCTGACTGCATTACACTGACAGGGCTGTGCTCTGTTACCAATATGACCACATTACACTGACAGAGCTGTGCTCTGTTACCAATCTGACGGCATTACACTGACAGAGCTGAGCTCTGTTACCAATATGACTGCATTACACTGACAGAGCTGAGCTCTGTTACCAATCTGACTGCATTACACTGACAGAGCTGTGCTCTGTTACCAATCTGACTGCATTACACTGACAGAGCTGAGCTCTGTTACCAATCTGACTGCATTACACTGACAGAGCTGAGCTCTGTTACCAATCTGACTGCATTACACTGACAGATCTGTGCTCTGTTACCAATCTGACTGCATTACACTGACAGAGCAGTGCTCTGTTACTAATCTGACCGCATTACACTGACAGAGCTGTGCTCTGTTACCAATCTGACCACATTACACTGACAGAGCTGAGCTCTGTTACCAATCTGACTGCATTACACTGACAGAACTGAGCTGTTACCAATCTGACTGCATTACACTGACAGAGCTGAGCTCTGTTACCAATATGACTGCATTACACTGACAGAGATCTGTTACCAATATGACTGCATTACACTGGCAGAGCTGTGCTCTGTAAACAATATGTCTGCATTATACTGACAGAGCTGAGCTCTGTTACCAATCTGACTGCATTACACTGACAGAACTGAGCTGTTACCAATCTGACTGCATTACACTGACAGAGCTGAGCTCTGTTACCAATATGACTGCATTACACTGACAGAGCTCTGTTACCAATATGACTGCATTACACTGGCAGAGCTGTGCTCTGTAAACAATATGTCTGCATTATACTGACAGAGCTGAGCTCTGTTACCAATCTGACTGCATTACGCTGACAGATTTCTGTTACCAATCTGACTGCATTACACTGAAATAACTGTGCTCTGTTACCAATCTGACTGCATTACACTGACAGAGCTGTGCTCTGTTACCAATCTGACTGCATTACACTGACAGAGCTGTGCTCTGTTACCAATATGACTCCATTACACTGGCAGAGATGAGCTCTGTTACCAATCTGACTGCATTACACTGACAGGGCTGTGCTCTGTTACCAATATGACCACATTACACTGACAGAGCTGTGCTCTGTTACCAATCTGACGGCATTACACTGACAGAGCTGAGCTCTGTTACCAATATGACTGCATTACACTGACAGAGCTGAGCTCTGTTACCAATCTGACTGCATTACACTGACAGAGCTGTGCTCTGTTACCAATCTGACTGCATTACACTGACAGAGCTGAGCTCTGTTACCAATCTGACTGCATTACACTGACAGAGCTGTGCTCTGTTACCAATCTGACTGCATTACACTGACAGATCTGTGCTCTGTTACCAATCTGACTGCATTACACTGACAGAGCAGTGCTCTGTTACTAATCTGACCGCATTACACTGACAGAGCTATGCTCTGTTACCAATCTGACCACATTACACTGACAGAGCTGAGCTCTGTTACCAATCTGACTGCATTACACTGACAGAGCTGTGCTCTGTTACCAATCTGACTGCATTACACTGACAGAGCTGAGCTCTGTTATCAATATGACTGCATTACACTGACAGAGCTGTGCTGTGTTACCAATCTGACTGCATTACACTGACAGAGCTGTGCTCTGTTACCAATCTGACTGCATTACACTGACAGAGCTGTGCTGTGTTACCAATCTGACTGCATTACACTGACAGAGCTGTGCTCTGTTACCAATCTGACTGCATTACACTGACAGAGCTGAGCTCTGTTACCAATCTGACTGCATTACACTGACAGAACTGAGCTGTTACCAATCTGACTGCATTACACTGACAGAGCTGAGCTCTGTTACCAATATGACTGCATTACACTGACAGAGCTCTGTTACCAATATGACTGCATTACACTGGCAGAGCTGTGCTCTGTAAACAATATGTCTGCATTATACTGACAGAGCTGTGCTCTGTTACTAATCTGACCGCATTACACTGACAGAGCTGAGCTCTGTTACCAATCTGACTGCATTACGCTGACAGATTTCTGTTACCAATCTGACTG
Organism: Saccoglossus kowalevskii; assembly: GCF_978046115.1. Lineage (NCBI taxonomy): Eukaryota > Metazoa > Hemichordata > Enteropneusta > Harrimaniidae > Saccoglossus > Saccoglossus kowalevskii. The sequence continues at coordinate 37,611,286 of NC_140647.1, read as the reverse complement.
CATTACACTGAAATAACTGTGCTCTGTTACCAATCTGACTGTATTACACTGACAGAGCTGTGCTCTGTTACCAATCTGACTGCATTACACTAACAGAGCTGTGCTCTGTTACCAATCTGACTGCATTACACTGACAGAGCTGTGCTCTGTTACCAATATGACAACATTACACTGACAGAGATGAGCTCTGTTACCAATCTGACTGCATTACACTGACAGGGCTGTGCTCTGTTACCAATATGACCACATTACACTGACAGAGCTGTGCTCTGTTACCAATATGACTGCATTACACTGACAGAGCTGAGCTCTGTTACCAATCTGACTGCATTACACTGACAGAGCTGTGCTCTGTTACCAATCTGACTGCATTACACTGACAGAGCTGAGCTCTGTTACCAATCTGACTGCATTACACTGACAGAACTGAGCTGTTACCAATCTGACTGCATTACACTGACAGAGCTGAGCTCTGTTACCAATATGACTGCATTACACTGACAGAGCTCTGTTACCAATATGACTGCATTACACTGGCAGAGCTGTGCTCTGTAAACAATATGTCTGCATTATACTGACAGAGCTGAGTTCTGTTACCAATCTGACTGCATTACACTGACAGAACTGAGCTGTTACCAATCTGACTGCATTACACTGACAGAGCTGAGCTCTGTTACCAATATGACTGCATTACACTGACAGAGCTCTGTTACCAATATGACTGCATTACACTGGCAGAGCTGTGCTCTGTAAACAATATGTCTGCATTATACTGACAGAGCTGAGCTCTGTTACCAATCTGACTGCATTACGCTGACAGATTTCTGTTACCAATCTGACTGCATTACACTGAAATAACTGTGCTCTGTTACCAATCTGACTGCATTACACTGACAGAGCTGTGCTCTGTTACCAATCTGACTGCATTACACTGACAGAGCTGTGCTCTGTTACCAATATGACTCCATTACACTGGCAGAGATGAGCTCTGTTACCAATCTGACTGCATTACACTGACAGGGCTGTGCTCTGTTACCAATATGACCACATTACACTGACAGAGCTGTGCTCTGTTACCAATCTGACGGCATTACACTGACAGAGCTGAGCTCTGTTACCAATATGACTGCATTACACTGACAGAGCTGAGCTCTGTTACCAATCTGACTGCATTACACTGACAGAGCTGTGCTCTGTTACCAATCTGACTGCATTACACTGACAGAGCTGAGCTCTGTTACCAATCTGACTGCATTACACTGACAGAGCTGTGCTCTGTTACCAATCTGACTGCATTACACTGACAGATCTGTGCTCTGTTACCAATCTGACTGCATTACACTGACAGAGCAGTGCTCTGTTACTAATCTGACCGCATTACTCTGACAGAGCTATGCTCTGTTACCAATCTGACCACATTACACTGACAGAGCTGAGCTCTGTTACCAATCTGACTGCATTACACTGACAGAGCTGTGCTCTGTTACCAATCTGACTGCATTACACTGACAGAGCTGAGCTCTGTTATCAATATGACTGCATTACACTGACAGAGCTGTGCTGTGTTACCAATCTGACTGCATTACACTGACAGAGCTGTGCTCTGTTACCAATCTGACTGCATTACACTGACAGAGCTGTGCTGTGTTACCAATCTGACTGCATTACACTGACAGAGCTGTGCTCTGTTACCAATCTGACTGCATTACACTGACAGAGCTGAGCTCTGTTACCAATCTGACTGCATTACACTGACAGAACTGAGCTGTTACCAATCTGACTGCATTACACTGACAGAGCTGAGCTCTGTTACCAATATGACTGCATTACACTGACAGAGCTCTGTTACCAATATGACTGCATTACACTGGCAGAGCTGTGCTCTGTAAACAATATGTCTGCATTATACTGACAGAGCTGTGCTCTGTTACTAATCTGACCGCATTACACTGACAGAGCTGAGCTCTGTTACCAATCTGACTGCATTACGCTGACAGATTTCTGTTACCAATCTGACTGCATTACACTGAAATTACTGTGCTCTGTTACCAATCTGACTGTATTACACTGACAGAGCTGTGCTCTGTTACCAATCTGACTGCATTACACTAACAGAGCTGTGCTCTGTTACCAATCTGACTGCATTACACTGACAGAGCTGTGCTCTGTTACCAATATGACAACATTACACTGACAGAGATGAGCTCTGTTACCAATCTGACTGCATTACACTGACAGGGCTGTGCTCTGTTACCAATATGACCACATTACACTGACAGAGCTGTGCTCTGTTACCAATATGACTGCATTACACTGACAGAGCTGAGCTCTGTTACCAATCTGACTGCATTACACTGACAGAGCTGTGCTCTGTTACCAATCTGACTGCATTACACTGACAGAGCTGAGCTCTGTTACCAATCTGACTGCATTACACTGACAGAACTGAGCTGTTACCAATCTGACTGCATTACACTGACAGAGCTGAGCTCTGTTACCAATATGACTGCATTACACTGACAGAGCTCTGTTACCAATATGACTGCATTACACTGGCAGAGCTGTGCTCTGTAAACAATATGTCTGCATTATACTGACAGAGCTGAGTTCTGTTACCAATCTGACTGCATTACACTGACAGAACTGAGCTGTTACCAATCTGACTGCATTACACTGACAGAGCTGAGCTCTGTTACCAATATGACTGCATTACACTGACAGAGCTCTGTTACCAATATGACTGCATTACACTGGCAGAGCTGTGCTCTGTAAACAATATGTCTGCATTATACTGACAGAGCTGAGCTCTGTTACCAATCTGACTGCATTACACTGACAGAGCTGTGCTCTGTTACCAATCTGACTGCATTACACTGACAGAGCTGTGCTCTGTTACCAATATGACTCCATTACACTGACAGAGATGAACTCTGTTACCAATCTGACTGCATTACACTGACAGGGCTGTGCTCTGTTACCAATATAACCACATTACACTGACAGAGCTGTGCTCTGTTACCAATCTGACTGCATTACACTGACAGAGCTGAGCTCTGTTACCAATATGACTGCATTACACTGACAGAGCTGAGCTCTGTTACTAATCTGACTGCATTACACTGACAGATCTGTGCTCTGTTACCAATCTGACTGCATTACACTGACAGAGCTGTGCTCTGTTACCAATCTGACCGCATTACACTGACAGAGCTGTGCTCTGTTACCAGTATGACTGCATTACACTGACAGAGCTCTGTTACCAATATGACTGCATTACACTGGCAGAGCTGTGCTCTGTAACCAATATGTTTGCATTATACTGACAGAGCTGAGCTCTGTTACCAATCTGACTGCATTACGCTGACAGATTTCTGTTACCAATCTGACTGCATTACACTGACATAACTGTGCTCTGTTACCAATCTGACTGCATTACACTGACAGAGCTGAGCTCTGTTACCAATATGACTGCATTACACTGACAGAGCTGAGCTCTGTTACCAATCTGACTGCATTACACTGACAGAGCTGTGCTCTGTTACCAATCTGACTGCATTACACTGACAGAGCTGAGCTCTGTTACCAATCTGACTGCATTACACTGACAGAGCTGAGCTCTGATACCAATCTGACTGCATTACACTGACAGATCTGTGCTCTGTTACCAATCTGACTGCATTACACTGACAGAGCAGTGCTCTGTTACTAATCTGACTGCATTACACTGACAGAGCTGAGCTCTGTTACCAATCTGACTGCATTACACTGGCAGAGCTGTGCTCTGTAACCAATATGTCTGCATTATACAGACAGAGCTGAGCTCTGTTACCAATCTGACTGCATTACACTGACAGATCTCTGTTACCAATCTGACTGCATTACACTGACAGAGCTGTGCTCTGTTACCAATCTGACTGCATTACACTGACAGAGCTGTGCTCTGTTACCAATCTGACTGCATTACACTGACAGAGCTGTGCTCTGTTACCAATATGACTCCATTACACTGACAGAGATGAACTCTGTTACCAATCTGACTGCATTACACTGACAGGGCTGTGCTCTGTTACCAATATGACCACATTACACTGACAGAGCTGTGCTCTGTTACCAATCTGACTGCATTACACTGACAGAGCTGAGCTCTGTTACCAATATGACTGCATTACACTGACAGAGCTGAGCTCTGTTACCAATCTGACTGCATTACACTGACAGATCTGTGCTCTGTTACCAATCTGACTGCATTACACTGACAGAGCTGTGCTCTGTTACCAATCTGACTGCATTACACTGACAGAGCTGTGCTCTGTTACCAATCTGACCACATTACACTGACAGAGCTGTGCTCTGTTACCAATCTGATTGCATTACACTGACAGAGCTGAGCTCTGTTACCAATCTGACTGCATTACACTGACAGAGCTGAGCTCTGTTACCAATCTGACTGCATTACACTGACAGAGCTGTGCTCTGTTACCAATCTGACTGCATTATACTGACAGAGCTGAGCTCTGTTACCAATCTGACTGCATTACACTGACAGAACTGAGCTGTTACCAATCTGACTGCATTACACTGACAGAGCTGAGCTCTGTTACCAATATGACTGCATTACACTGACAGAGCTCTGTTACCAATATGACTGCATTACACTGGCAGAGCTGTGCTCTGTAAACAATATGTCTGCATTATACTGACAGAGCTGAGCTCTGTTACCAATCTGACTGCATTACGCTGACAGATTTCTGTTACCAATCTGACTGCATTACACTGAAATAACTGTGCTCTGTTACCAATCTGACTGCATTACACACTGACAGAGCTGAGCTCTGTTACCAATCTGACTGCATTACACTGACAGAGCTGAGCTCTGTTACCAATCTGACTGCATTACACACTGACAGAGCTGAGCTCTGTTACCAATCTGACTGCATTACACTGACAGATCTGTGCTCTGTTACCAATCTGACTGCATTACACTGACAGAGCTGTGCTCTGTTACCAATCTGACTGCATTACACTGACAGAGCTGTGCTCTGTTACCAATCTGACCACATTACACTGACAGAGCTGTGCTCTGTTACCAATCTGATTGCATTACACTGACAGAGCTGAGCTCTGTTACCAATCTGACTGCATTACACTGACAGAGCTGAGCTCTGTTTACCAATCTGACTGCATTACACTGACAGAGCTGTGCTCTGTTACCAATCTGACTGCATTATACTGACAGAGCTGAGCTCTGTTACCAATCTGACTGCATTACACTGACAGAACTGAGCTGTTACCAATCTGACTGCATTACACTGACAGAGCTGAGCTCTGTTACCAATATGACTGCATTACACTGACAGAGCTCTGTTACCAATATGACTGCATTACACTGGCAGAGCTGTGCTCTGTAAACAATATGTCTGCATTATACTGACAGAGCTGAGCTCTGTTACCAATCTGACTGCATTACGCTGACAGATTTCTGTTACCAATCTGACTGCATTACACTGAAATAACTGTGCTCTGTTACCAATCTGACTGCATTACACTGACAGAGCTGTGCTCTGTTACCAATCTGACTGCATTACACTAACAGAGCTGTGCTCTGTTACCAATCTGACTGCATTACACTGACAGAGCTGTGCTCTGTTACCAATATGACTCCATTACACTGACAGAGATGAGCTCTGTTACCAATCTGACTGCATTACACTGAAATAACTGTGCTCTGTTACCAATCTGACTGCATTACACTGACAGAGCTGTGCTCTGTTACCAATCTGACTGCATTACACTAACAGAGCTGTGCTCTGTTACCAATCTGACTGCATTACACTGACAGAGCTGTGCTCTGTTACCAATATGACTCCATTACACTGACAGAGATGAGCTCTGTTACCAATCTGACTGCATTACACTGACAGGGCTGTGCTCTGTTACCAATATGACCACATTACACTGACAGAGCTGTGCTCTGTTACCAATCTGACTGCATTACACTGACAGAGCTGAGCTCTGTTACCAATCTGACTGCATTACACTGACAGAGCTGAGCTCTGTTACCAATCTGACTGCATTACACTGACAGAGCTGTGCTCTGTTACCAATCTGACTGCATTACACTGACAGAGCTGAGCTCTGTTACCAATCTGACTGCATTACACTGACAGAGCTGTGCTCTGTTACCTATCTGACTGCATTACACTGACAGAGCTGAGCTCTGTTACCTATCTGACTGCATTACACTGACAGAGCTGAGCTCTGTTACCAATCTGACTGCATTACACTGACAGATCTGTGCTCTGTTACCAATCTGACTGCATTACACTGACAGAGCTGTGCTGTGTTACCAATCTGACCACATTTCACTGACAGAGCTGTGCTCTGTTACCAATCTGATTGCATTACACTGACAGAGCTGAGCTCTGTTACCAATATGACTGCATTACACTGACAGAGCTGAGCTCTGTTACCAATCTGACTGCATTACACTGACAGAGCTGTGCTCTGTTACCAATCTGACTGCATTACACTGACAGAGCTGAGCTCTGTTATCAATATGACTGCATTACACTGACAGAGCTGTGCTGTGTTACCAATCTGACTGCATTACACTGACAGAGCTGTGCTCTGTTACCAATCTGACTGCATTACACTGACAGTGCTGAGCTCTGTTACCAATCTGACTGCATTACACTGACAGAACTGAGCTGTTACCAATCTGACTGCATTACACTGACAGAGCTGAGCTCTGTTACCAATATGACTGCATTACACTGACAGAGCTCTGTTACCAATATGACTGCATTACACTGGCAGAGCTGTGCTCTGTAAACAATATGTCTGCATTATACTGACAGAGCTGAGCTCTGTTACCAATCTGACTGCATTACGCTGACAGATTTCTGTTACCAATCTGACTGCATTACACTGAAATAACTGTGCTCTGTTACCAATCTGACTGCATTACACTGACAGAGCTGTGCTCTGTTACCAATCTGACTGCATTACACTAACAGAGCTGTGCTCTGTTACCAATCTGACTGCATTACACTGACAGAGCTGTGCTCTGTTACCAATATGACTCCATTACACTGACAGAGATGAGCTCTGTTACCAATCTGACTGCATTACACTGACAGGGCTGTGCTCTGTTACCAATATAACCACATTACACTGACAGAGCTGTGCTCTGTTACCAATCTGACTGCATTACACTGACAGAGCTGAGCTCTGTTACCAATATGACTGCATTACACTGACAGAGCTGAGCTCTGTTACCAATCTGACTGCATTACACTGACAGAGCTGTGCTCTGTTACCAATCTGACTGCATTACACACTGACAGAGCTGAGCTCTGTTACCAATCTGACTGCATTACACTGACAGAGCTGAGCTCTGTTAGCAATCTGACTGCATTACACTGACAGATCTGTGCTCTGTTACCAATCTGACTGCATTACACTGACAGAGCTGTGCTCTGTTACCAATCTGACCGCATTACACTGACAGAGCTGTGCTCTGTTACCAATCTGACCACATTACACTGACAGAGCTGTGCTCTGTTACCAATCTGATTGCATTACACTGACAGAGCTGAGCTCTGTTACCAATCTGACTGCATTACACTGACAGAGCTGAGCTCTGTTACCAATCTGACTGCATTACACTGACAGAGCTGTGCTCTGTTACCAATCTGACTGCATTACACTGACAGAGCTGAGCTCTGTTACCAATCTGACTGCATTACACTGACAGAACTGAGCTGTTACCAATCTGACTGCATTACACTGACAGAGCTGAGCTCTGTTACCAATATGACTGCATTACACTGACAGAGCTCTGTTACCAATATGACTGCATTACACTGGCAGAGCTGTGCTCTGTAAACAATATGTCTGCATTATACTGACAGAGCTGAGCTCTGTTACCAATCTGACTGCATTACACTGACAGAACTGAGCTGTTACCAATCTGACTGCATTACACTGACAGAGCTGAGCTCTGTTACCAATATGACTGCATTACACTGACAGAGCTCTGTTACCAATATGACTGCATTACACTGGCAGAGCTGTGCTCTGTAAACAATATGTCTGCATTATACTGACAGAGCTGAGCTCTGTTACCAATCTGACTGCATTACGCTGACAGATTTCTGTTACCAATCTGACTGCATTACACTGAAATAACTGTGCTCTGTTACCAATCTGACTGCATTACACTGACAGAGCTGTGCTCTGTTACCAATCTGACTGCATTACACTAACAGAGCTGTGCTCTGTTACCAATCTGACTGCATTACACTGACAGAGCTGTGCTCTGTTACCAATATGACTCCATTACACTGACAGAGATGAGCTCTGTTACCAATCTGACTGCATTACACTGAAATAACTGTGCTCTGTTACCAATCTGACTGCATTACACTGACAGAGCTGTGCTCTGTTACCAATCTGACTGCATTACACTAACAGAGCTGTGCTCTGTTACCAATCTGACTGCATTACACTGACAGAGCTGTGCTCTGTTACCAATATGACTCCATTACACTGACAGAGATGAGCTCTGTTACCAATCTGACTGCATTACACTGACAGGGCTGTGCTCTGTTACCAATATGACCACATTACACTGACAGAGCTGTGCTCTGTTACCAATCTGACTGCATTACACTGACAGAGCTGAGCTCTGTTACCAATCTGACTGCATTACACTGACAGAGCTGAGCTCTGTTACCAATCTGACTGCATTACACTGACAGAGCTGTGCTCTGTTACCAATCTGACTGCATTACACTGACAGAGCTGAGCTCTGTTACCAATCTGACTGCATTACACTGACAGAGCTGTGCTCTGTTACCTATCTGACTGCATTACACTGACAGAGCTGAGCTCTGTTACCTATCTGACTGCATTACACTGACAGAGCTGAGCTCTGTTACCAATCTGACTGCATTACACTGACAGATCTGTGCTCTGTTACCAATCTGACTGCATTACACTGACAGAGCTGTGCTGTGTTACCAATCTGACCACATTTCACTGACAGAGCTATGCTCTGTTACCAATCTGATTGCATTACACTGACAGAGCTGAGCTCTGTTACCAATATGACTGCATTACACTGACAGAGCTGAGCTCTGTTACCAATCTGACTGCATTACACTGACAGAGCTGTGCTCTGTTACCAATCTGACTGCATTACACTGACAGAGCTGAGCTCTGTTATCAATATGACTGCATTACACTGACAGAGCTGTGCTGTGTTACCAATCTGACTGCATTACACTGACAGAGCTGTGCTCTGTTACCAATCTGACTGCATTACACTGACAGTGCTGAGCTCTGTTACCAATCTGACTGCATTACACTGACAGAACTGAGCTGTTACCAATCTGACTGCATTACACTGACAGAGCTGAGCTCTGTTACCAATATGACTGCATTACACTGACAGAGCTCTGTTACCAATATGACTGCATTACACTGGCAGAGCTGTGCTCTGTAAACAATATGTCTGCATTATACTGACAGAGCTGAGCTCTGTTACCAATCTGACTGCATTACGCTGACAGATTTCTGTTACCAATCTGACTGCATTACACTGAAATAACTGTGCTCTGTTACCAATCTGACTGCATTACACTGACAGAGCTGTGCTCTGTTACCAATCTGACTGCATTACACTAACAGAGCTGTGCTCTGTTACCAATCTGACTGCATTACACTGACAGAGCTGTGCTCTGTTACCAATATGACTCCATTACACTGACAGAGATGAGCTCTGTTACCAATCTGACTGCATTACACTGACAGGGCTGTGCTCTGTTACCAATATAACCACATTACACTGACAGAGCTGTGCTCTGTTACCAATCTGACTGCATTACACTGACAGAGCTGAGCTCTGTTACCAATATGACTGCATTACACTGACAGAGCTGAGCTCTGTTACCAATCTGACTGCATTACACTGACAGAGCTGTGCTCTGTTACCAATCTGACTGCATTACACACTGACAGAGCTGAGCTCTGTTACCAATCTGACTGCATTACACTGACAGAGCTGAGCTCTGTTAGCAATCTGACTGCATTACACTGACAGATCTGTGCTCTGTTACCAATCTGACTGCATTACACTGACAGAGCTGTGCTCTGTTACCAATCTGACCGCATTACACTGACAGAGCTGTGCTCTGTTACCAATCTGACCACATTACACTGACAGAGCTGTGCTCTGTTACCAATCTGATTGCATTACACTGACAGAGCTGAGCTCTGTTACCAATATGACTGCATTACACTGACAGAGCTGAGCTCTGTTACCAATCTGACTGCATTACACTGACAGAGCTGTGCTCTGTTACCAATCTGACTGCATTACACTGACAGAGCTGAGCTCTGTTACCAATCTGACTGCATTACACTGACAGAACTGAGCTGTTACCAATCTGACTGCATTACACTGACAGAGCTGAGCTCTGTTACCAATATGACTGCATTACACTGACAGAGCTCTGTTACCAATATGACTGCATTACACTGGCAGAGCTGTGCTCTGTAAACAATATGTCTGCATTATACTGACAGAGCTGAGCTCTGTTACCAATCTGACTGCATTACACTGACAGAACTGAGCTGTTACCAATCTGACTGCATTACACTGACAGAGCTGAGCTCTGTTACCAATATGACTGCATTACACTGACAGAGCTCTGTTACCAATATGACTGCATTACACTGGCAGAGCTGTGCTCTGTAAACAATATGTCTGCATTATACTGACAGAGCTGAGCTCTGTTACCAATCTGACTGCATTACGCTGACAGATTTCTGTTACCAATCTGACTGCATTACACTGAAATAACTGTGCTCTGTTACCAATCTGACTGCATTACACTGGCAGAGCTGTGCTCTGTAAACAATATGTCTGCATTATACTGACAGAGCTGAGCTCTGTTACCAATCTGACTGCATTACACTGACAGAACTGAGCTGTTACCAATCTGACTGCATTACACTGACAGAGCTGAGCTCTGTTACCAATATGACTGCATTACACTGACAGAGCTCTGTTACCAATATGACTGCATTACACTGGCAGAGCTGTGCTCTGTAAACAATATGTCTGCATTATACTGACAGAGCTGAGCTCTGTTACCAATCTGACTGCATTACGCTGACAGATTTCTGTTACCAATCTGACTGCATTACACTGAAATAACTGTGCTCTGTTACCAATCTGACTGCATTACACTGACAGAGCTGTGCTCTGTTACCAATATGACTCCATTACACTGACAGAGATGAGCTCTGTTACCAATCTGACTGCATTACACTGACAGGGCTGTGCTCTGTTACCAATATAACCACATTACACTGACAGAGCTGTGCTCTGTTACCAATCTGACTGCATTACACTGACAGAGCTGAGCTCTGTTACCAATATGACTGCATTACACTGACAGAGCTGAGCTCTGTTACCAATCTGACTGCATTACACTGACAGAGCTGTGCTCTGTTACCAATCTGACTGCATTACACACTGACAGAGCTGAGCTCTGTTACCAATCTGACTGCATTACACTGACAGAGCTGAGCTCTGTTAGCAATCTGACTGCATTACACTGACAGATCTGTGCTCTGTTACCAATCTGACTGCATTACACTGACAGAGCTGTGCTCTGTTACCAATCTGACCGCATTACACTGACAGAGCTGTGCTCTGTTACCAATCTGACCACATTACACTGACAGAGCTGTGCTCTGTTACCAATCTGATTGCATTACACTGACAGAGCTGAGCTCTGTTACCAATATGACTGCATTACACTGACAGAGCTGAGCTCTGTTACCAATCTGACTGCATTACACTGACAGAGCTGTGCTCTGTTACCAATCTGACTGCATTACACTGACAGAGCTGAGCTCTGTTACCAATCTGACTGCATTACACTGACAGAACTGAGCTGTTACCAATCTGACTGCATTACACTGACAGAGCTGAGCTCTGTTACCAATATGACTGCATTACACTGACAGAGCTCTGTTACCAATATGACTGCATTACACTGGCAGAGCTGTGCTCTGTAAACAATATGTCTGCATTATACTGACAGAGCTGAGCTCTGTTACCAATCTGACTGCATTACACTGACAGAACTGAGCTGTTACCAATCTGACTGCATTACACTGACAGAGCTGAGCTCTGTTACCAATATGACTGCATTACACTGACAGAGCTCTGTTACCAATATGACTGCATTACACTGGCAGAGCTGTGCTCTGTAAACAATATGTCTGCATTATACTGACAGAGCTGAGCTCTGTTACCAATCTGACTGCATTACGCTGACAGATTTCTGTTACCAATCTGACTGCATTACACTGAAATAACTGTGCTCTGTTACCAATCTGACTGCATTACACTGACAGAGCTGTGCTCTGTTACCAATCTGACTGCATTACACTAACAGAGCTGTGCTCTGTTACCAATCTGACTGCATTACACTGACAGAGCTGTGCTCTGTTACCAATATGACTCCATTACACTGACAGAGATGAGCTCTGTTACCAATCTGACTGCATTACACTGACAGAGCTGTGCTCTGTTACCAATCTGACTGCATTACACTGACAGAGCTGAGCTCTGTTATCAATATGACTGCATTACACTGACAGAGCTGTGCTGTGTTACCAATCTGACTGCATTACACTGAGAGAGCTGTGCTCTGTTACCAATCTGACTGCATTACACTGACAGAGCTGAGCTCTGTTACCAATCTGACTGCATTACACTGACAGAACTGAGCTGTTACCAATCTGACTGCATTACACTGACAGAGCTGAGCTCTGTTACCAATATGACTGCATTACACTGACAGAGCTGAGCTCTTTTACCAATATGACTGCATTACACTGACAGAGCTGAGCTCTGTTACCAATCTGACTGCATTACACTGGCAGAGCTGTGCTCTGTAACCAATATGTCTGCATTATACAGACAGAGCTGAGCTCTGTTACCAATCTGACTGCATTACACTGACAGATCTCTGTTACCAATCTGACTGCATTACACTGACAGAGCTGTGCTCTGTTACCAATCTGACTGCATTACACTGACAGAGCTGTGCTCTGTTACCAATCTGACTGCATTACACTGACAGAGCTGTGCTCTGTTACCAATATGACTCCATTACACTGACAGAGATGAACTCTGTTACCAATCTGACTGCATTACACTGACAGGGCTGTGCTCTGTTACCAATATGACCACATTACACTGACAGAGCTGTGCTCTGTTACCAATCTGACTGCATTACACTGACAGGGCTGTGCTCTGTTACCAATATAACCACATTACACTGACAGAGCTGTGCTCTGTTACCAATCTGACTGCATTACACTGACAGAGCTGAGCTCTGTTACCAATATGACTGCATTACACTGACAGAGCTGAGCTCTGTTACCAATCTGACTGCATTACACTGACAGAGCTGTGCTCTGTTACCAATCTGACTGCATTACACACTGACAGAGCTGAGCTCTGTTACCAATCTGACTGCATTACACTGACAGAGCTGAGCTCTGTTAGCAATCTGACTGCATTACACTGACAGATCTGTGCTCTGTTACCAATCTGACTGCATTACACTGACAGAGCTGTGCTCTGTTACCAATCTGACCGCATTACACTGACAGAGCTGTGCTCTGTTACCAATCTGACCACATTACACTGACAGAGCTGTGCTCTGTTACCAATCTGATTGCATTACACTGACAGAGCTGAGCTCTGTTACCAATATGACTGCATTACACTGACAGAGCTGAGCTCTGTTACCAATCTGACTGCATTACACTGACAGAGCTGTGCTCTGTTACCAATCTGACTGCATTACACTGACAGAGCTGAGCTCTGTTACCAATCTGACTGCATTACACTGACAGAACTGAGCTGTTACCAATCTGACTGCATTACACTGACAGAGCTGAGCTCTGTTACCAATATGACTGCATTACACTGACAGAGCTCTGTTACCAATATGACTGCATTACACTGGCAGAGCTGTGCTCTGTAAACAATATGTCTGCATTATACTGACAGAGCTGAGCTCTGTTACCAATCTGACTGCATTACACTGACAGAACTGAGCTGTTACCAATCTGACTGCATTACACTGACAGAGCTGAGCTCTGTTACCAATATGACTGCATTACACTGACAGAGCTCTGTTACCAATATGACTGCATTACACTGGCAGAGCTGTGCTCTGTAAACAATATGTCTGCATTATACTGACAGAGCTGAGCTCTGTTACCAATCTGACTGCATTACGCTGACAGATTTCTGTTACCAATCTGACTGCATTACACTGAAATAACTGTGCTCTGTTACCAATCTGACTGCATTACACTGACAGAGCTGTGCTCTGTTACCAATCTGACTGCATTACACTGACAGAGCTGTGCTCTGTTACCAATATGACTCCATTACACTGACAGAGATGAGCTCTGTTACCAATCTGACTGCATTACACTGACAGAGCTGTGCTCTGTTACCAATCTGACTGCATTACACTGACAGAGCTGAGCTCTGTTATCAATATGACTGCATTACACTGACAGAGCTGTGCTGTGTTACCAATCTGACTGCATTACACTGAGAGAGCTGTGCTCTGTTACCAATCTGACTGCATTACACTGACAGAGCTGAGCTCTGTTACCAATCTGACTGCATTACACTGACAGAACTGAGCTGTTACCAATCTGACTGCATTACACTGACAGAGCTGAGCTCTGTTACCAATATGACTGCATTACACTGACAGAGCTCTGTTACCAATATGACTGCATTACACTGGCAGAGCTGTGCTCTGTAAACAATATGTCTGCATTATACTGACAGAGCTGAGCTCTGTTACCAATCTGACTGCATTACACTGACAGAACTGAGCTGTTACCAATCTGACTGCATTACACTGACAGAGCTGAGCTCTGTTACCAATATGACTGCATTACACTGACAGAGCTCTGTTACCAATATGACTGCATTACACTGGCAGAGCTGTGCTCTGTAAACAATATGTCTGCATTATACTGACAGAGCTGAGCTCTGTTACCAATCTGACTGCATTACGCTGACAGATTTCTGTTACCAATCTGACTGCATTACACTGAAATAACTGTGCTCTGTTACCAATCTGACTGCATTACACTGACAGAGCTGTGCTCTGTTACCAATCTGACTGCATTACACTAACAGAGCTGTGCTCTGTTACCAATCTGACTGCATTACACTGACAGAGCTGTGCTCTGTTACCAATATGACTCCATTACACTGACAGATGAGCTCTGTTACCAATCTGACTGCATTACACTGACAGAGCTGTGCTCTGTTACCAATCTGACTGCATTACACTGACAGAGCTGAGCTCTGTTATCAATATGACTGCATTACACTGACAGAGCTGTGCTGTGTTACCAATCTGACTGCATTACACTGAGAGAGCTGTGCTCTGTTACCAATCTGACTGCATTACACTGACAGAGCTGAGCTCTGTTACCAATCTGACTGCATTACACTGACAGAACTGAGCTGTTACCAATCTGACTGCATTACACTGACAGAGCTGAGCTCTGTTACCAATATGACTGCATTACACTGACAGAGCTGAGCTCTTTTACCAATATGACTGCATTACACTGACAGAGCTGAGCTCTGTTACCAATCTGACTGCATTACACTGGCAGAGCTGTGCTCTGTAACCAATATGTCTGCATTATACAGACAGAGCTGAGCTCTGTTACCAATCTGACTGCATTACACTGACAGATCTCTGTTACCAATCTGACTGCATTACACTGACAGAGCTGTGCTCTGTTACCAATCTGACTGCATTACACTGACAGAGCTGTGCTCTGTTACCAATCTGACTGCATTACACTGACAGAGCTGTGCTCTGTTACCAATATGACTCCATTACACTGACAGAGATGAACTCTGTTACCAATCTGACTGCATTACACTGACAGGGCTGTGCTCTGTTACCAATATAACCACATTACACTGACAGAGCTGTGCTCTGTTACCAATCTGACTGCATTACACTGACAGAGCTGAGCTCTGTTACCAATATGACTGCATTACACTGACAGAGCTGAGCTCTGTTACCAATCTGACTGCATTACACTGACAGATCTGTGCTCTGTTACCAATCTGACTGCATTACACTGACAGAGCTGTGCTCTGTTACCAATCTGACCGCATTACACTGACAGAGCTGTGCTCTGTTACCAGTATGACTGCATTACACTGACAGAGCTCTGTTACCAATATGACTGCATTACACTGGCAGAGCTGTGCTCTGTAACCAATATGTTTGCATTATACTGACAGAGCTGAGCTCTGTTACCAATCTGACTGCATTACGCTGACAGATTTCTGTTACCAATCTGACTGCATTACACTGACATAACTGTGCTCTGTTACCAATCTGACTGCATTACACTGACAGAGCTGAGCTCTGTTACCAATATGACTGCATTACACTGACAGAGCTGAGCTCTGTTACCAATCTGACTGCATTACACTGACAGAGCTGTGCTCTGTTACCAATCTGACTGCATTACACTGACAGAGCTGAGCTCTGTTACCAATCTGACTGCATTACACTGACAGAGCTGAGCTCTGATACCAATCTGACTGCATTACACTGACAGATCTGTGCTCTGTTACCAATCTGACTGCATTACACTGACAGAGCAGTGCTCTGTTACTAATCTGACTGCATTACACTGACAGAGCTGAGCTCTGTTACCAATCTGACTGCATTACACTGGCAGAGCTGTGCTCTGTAACCAATATGTCTGCATTATACAGACAGAGCTGAGCTCTGTTACCAATCTGACTGCATTACACTGACAGATCTCTGTTACCAATCTGACTGCATTACACTGACAGAGCTGTGCTCTGTTACCAATCTGACTGCATTACACTGACAGAGCTGTGCTCTGTTACCAATCTGACTGCATTACACTGACAGAGCTGTGCTCTGTTACCAATATGACTCCATTACACTGACAGAGATGAACTCTGTTACCAATCTGACTGCATTACACTGACAGGGCTGTGCTCTGTTACCAATATGACCACATTACACTGACAGAGCTGTGCTCTGTTACCAATCTGACTGCATTACACTGACAGAGCTGAGCTCTGTTACCAATATGACTGCATTACACTGACAGAGCTGAGCTCTGTTACCAATCTGACTGCATTACACTGACAGATCTGTGCTCTGTTACCAATCTGACTGCATTACACTGACAGAGCTGTGCTCTGTTACCAATCTGACCGCATTACACTGACAGAGCTGTGCTCTGTTACCAATCTGACCGCATTACACTGACAGAGCTGTGCTCTGTTACCAGTATGACTGCATTACACTGACAGAGCTCTGTTACCAATATGACTGCATTACACTGGCAGAGCTGTGCTCTGTAACCAATATGTTTGCATTATACTGACAGAGCTGAGCTCTGTTACCAATCTGACTGCATTACGCTGACAGATTTCTGTTACCAATCTGACTGCATTACACTGACATAACTGTGTTCTGTTACCAATCTGACTGCATTACACTGACAGAGCTGAGCTCTGTTACCAATATGACTGCATTACACTGACAGAGCTGAGCTCTGTTACCAATCTGACTGCATTACACTGACAGAGCTGTGCTCTGTTACCAATCTGACTGCATTACACTGACAGAGCTGAGCTCTGTTACCAATCTGACTGCATTACACTGACAGAGCTGAGCTCTGATACCAATCTGACTGCATTACACTGACAGATCTGTGCTCTGTTACCAATCTGACTGCATTACACTGACAGAGCAGTGCTCTGTTACTAATCTGACTGCATTACACTGACAGAGCTGAGCTCTGTTACCAATCTGACTGCATTACACTGACAGAGCTGTGCTCTGTTACCAATCTGACCACATTACACTGACAGAGCTGAGCTCTGTTACCAATATGACTGCATTACACTGACAGAGCTGAGCTCTGTTACCAATCTGACTGCATTACACTGACAGAGCTGTGCTCTGTTACCAATCTGACTGCATTATACTGACAGAGCTGAGCTCTGTTACCAATCTGACTGCATTACACTGACAGAACTGAGCTGTTACCAATCTGACTGCATTACACTGACAGAGCTGAGCTCTGTTACCAATATGACTGCATTACACTGACAGAGCTCTGTTACCAATATGACTGCATTACACTGGCAGAGCTGTGCTCTGTAAACAATATGTCTGCATTATACTGACAGAGCTGAGCTCTGTTACCAATCTGACTGCATTACGCTGACAGATTTCTGTTACCAATCTGACTGCATTACACTGAAATAACTGTGCTCTGTTACCAATCTGACTGCATTACACTGACAGAGCTGTGCTCTGTTACCAATCTGACTGCATTACACTAACAGAGCTGTGCTCTGTTACCAATCTGACTGCATTACACTGACAGAGCTGTGCTCTGTTACCAATATGACTCCATTACACTGACAGAGATGAGCTCTGTTACCAATCTGACTGCATTACACTGAAATAACTGTGCTCTGTTACCAATCTGACTGCATTACACTGACAGAGCTGTGCTCCGTTACCAATCTGACTGCATTACTCTAACAGAGCTGTGCTCTGTTACCAATCTGACTGCATTACACTGACAGAGCTGTGCTCTGTTACCAATATGACTCCATTACACTGACAGAGATGAGCTCTGTTACCAATCTGACTGCATTACACTGACAGGGCTGTGCTCTGTTACCAATATGACCACATTACACTGACAGAGCTGTGCTCTGTTACCAATCTGACTGCATTACACTGACAGAGCTGAGCTCTGTTACCAATCTGACTGCATTACACTGACAGAGATGAGCTCTGTTACCAATCTGACTGCATTACACTGACAGAGCTGTGCTCTGTTACCAATCTGACTGCATTACACTGACAGAGCTGAGCTCTGTTACCAATCTGACTGCATTACACTGACAGAGCTGTGCTCTGTTACCTATCTGACTGCATTACACTGACAGAGCTGAGCTCTGTTACCTATCTGACTGCATTACACTGACTGAGCTGAGCTCTGTTACCAATCTGACCACATTTCACTGACAGGACTGAGCTGTTACCAATCTGACTGCATTACACTGACAGAGCTGAGCTCTGTTACCAATATGACTGCATTACACTGACAGAGCTCTGTTACCAATATGACTGCATTACACTGGCAGAGCTGTGCTCTGTAAACAATATGTCTGCATTATACTGACAGAGCTGTGCTCTGTTACCAATCTGATTGCATTACACTGACAGAGCTGAGCTCTGTTACCAATCTGACTGCATTACACTGACAGAGCTGTGCTCTGTTACCAATCTGACTGCATTACACTGACAGAGCTGAGCTCTGTTATCAATATGACTGCATTACACTGACAGAGCTGTGCTGTGTTACCAATCTGACTGCATTACACTGACAGAGCTGTGCTCTGTTACCAATCTGACTGCATTACACTGACAGAGCTGAGCTCTGTTACCAATCTGACTGCATTACACTGACAGGACTGAGCTGTTACCAATCTGACTGCATTACACTGACAGAGCTGAGCTCTGTTACCAATATGACTGCATTACACTGACAGAGCTCTGTTACCAATATGACTGCATTACACTGGCAGAGCTGTGCTCTGTAAACAATATGTCTGCATTATACTGACAGAGCTGAGCTCTGTTACCAATCTGACTGCATTACGCTGACAGATTTCTGTTACCAATCTGACTGCATTACACTGAAATAACTGTGCTCTGTTACCAATCTGACTGCATTACACTGACAGAGCTGTGCTCTGTTACCAATCTGACTGCATTACACTGACAGAGCTGTGCTCTGTTACCAATATGACTCCATTACACTGACAGAGCTGTGCTCTGTTACCAATCTGACTGCATTACACTGACAGAGCTGAGCTCTGTTATCAATATGACTGCATTACACTGACAGAGCTGTGCTGTGTTACCAATCTGACTGCATTACACTGACAGAGCTGTGTTCTGTTACCAATCTGTCTGCATTACACTGACAGAGCTGAGCTCTGTTACCAATCTGACTGCATTACACTGACAGAACTGAGCTGTTACCAATCTGACTGCATTACACTGACAGAGCTGAGCTCTGTTACCAATATGACTGCATTACACTGACAGAGCTCTGTTACCAATATGACTGCATTACACTGGCAGAGCTGTGCTCTGTAAACAATATGTCTGCATTATACTGACAGAGCTGAGCTCTGTTACCAATCTGACTGCATTACGCTGACAGATTTCTGTTACCAATCTGACTGCATTACACTGAAATAACTGTGCTCTGTTACCAATCTGACTGCATTACACTGACAGAGCTGTGCTCTGTTACCAATCTGACTGCATTACACTAACAGAGCTGTGCTCTGTTACCAATCTGACTGCATTACACTGACAGAGCTGTGCTCTGTTACCAATATGACTCCATTACACTGACAGAGATGAGCTCTGTTACCAATCTGACTGCATTACACTGACAGGGCTGTGCTCTGTTACCAATATAACCACATTACACTGACAGAGCTGTGCTCTGTTACCAATCTGACTGCATTACACTGACAGAGCTGAGCTCTGTTACCAATATGACTGCATTACACTGACAGAGCTGAGCTCTGTTACCAATCTGACTGCATTACACTGACAGAGCTGTGCTCTGTTACCAATCTGACTGCATTACCCACTGACAGAGCTGAGCTCTGTTACCAATCTGACTGCATTACACTGACAGAGCTGAGCTCTGTTAGCAATCTGACTGCATTACACTGACAGATCTGTGCTCTGTTACCAATCTGACTGCATTACACTGACAGAGCTGTGCTCTGTTACCAATCTGACCGCATTACACTGACAGAGCTGTGCTCTGTTACCAATCTGACCACATTACCCTGACAGAGCTGTGCTCTGTTACCAATCTGATTGCATTACACTGACAGAGCTGAGCTCTGTTACCAATATGACTGCATTACACTGACAGAGCTGAGCTCTGTTGCCAATCTGACTGCATTACACTGACAGAGCTGTGCTCTGTTACCAATCTGACTGCATTACACTGACAGAGCTGAGCTCTGTTACCAATCTGACTGCATTACACTGACAGAACTGAGCTGTTACCAATCTGACTGCATTACACTGACAGAGCTGAGCTCTGTTACCAATATGACTGCATTACACTGACAGAGCTCTGTTACCAATATGACTGCATTACACTGGCAGAGCTGTGCTCTGTAAACAATATGTCTGCATTATACTGACAGAGCTGAGCTCTGTTACCAATCTGACTGCATTACACTGACAGAACTGAGCTGTTACCAATCTGACTGCATTACACTGACAGAGGTGAGCTCTGTTACCAATATGACTGCATTACACTGACAGAGCTCTGTTACCAATATGACTGCATTACACTGGCAGAGCTGTGCTCTGTAAACAATATGTCTGCATTATACTGACAGAGCTGAGCTCTGTTACCAATCTGACTGCATTACGCTGACAGATTTCTGTTACAAATCTGACTGCATTACACTGAAATAACTGTGCTCTGTTACCAATCTGACTGCATTACACTGACAGAGCTGTGCTCTGTTACCAATCTGACTGCATTACACTAACAGAGCTGTGCTCTGTTACCAATCTGACTGCATTACACTGACCGAGCTGTGCTCTGTTACCAATATGACTCCATTACACTGACAGAGATGAGCTCTGTTAACAATCTGACTGCATTACACTGACAGAGCTGTGCTCTGTTACCAATCTGACTGCATTACACTGACAGAGCTGAGCTCTGTTATCAATATGACTGCATTACACTGACAGAGGTGTGCTGTGTTACCAATCTGACTGCATTACACTGAGAGAGCTGTGCTCTGTTACCAACCTGACTGCATTACACTGACAGAGCTGAGCTCTGTTACCAATCTGACTGCATTACACTGACAGAACTGAGCTGTTACCAATCTGACTGCATTACACTGACAGAGCTGAGCTCTGTTACCAATATGACTGCATTACACTGACAGAGCTCTGTTACCAATATGACTGCATTACACTGGCAGAGCTGTGCTCTGTAAACAATATGTCTGCATTATACTGACAGAGCTGAGCTCTGTTACCAATCTGACTGCATTACGCTGACAGATTTCTGTTACCAATCTGACTGCATTACACTGAAATAACTGTGCTCTGTTACCAATCTGACTGCATTACACTGACAGAGCTGTGCTCTGTTACCAATCTGACTGCATTACACTAACAGAGCTGTGCTCTGTTACCAATCTGACTGCATTACACTGACAGAGCTGTGCTCTGTTACCAATATGACTCCATTACACTGACAGAGATGAGCTCTGTTACCAATCTGACTGCATTACACTGAAATAACTGTGCTCTGTTACCAATCTGACTGCATTACACTGACAGAGCTGTGCTCCGTTACCAATCTGACTGCATTACTCTAACAGAGCTGTGCTCTGTTACCAATCTGACTGCATTACACTGACAGAGCTGTGCTCTGTTACCAATATGACTCCATTACACTGACAGAGATGAGCTCTGTTACCAATCTGACTGCATTACACTGACAGGGCTGTGCTCTGTTACCAATATGACCACATTACACTGACAGAGCTGTGCTCTGTTACCAATCTGACTGCATTACACTGACAGAGCTGAGCTCTGTTACCAATCTGACTGCATTACACTGACAGAGATGAGCTCTGTTACCAATCTGACTGCATTACACTGACAGAGCTGTGCTCTGTTACCAATCTGACTGCATTACACTGACAGAGCTGAGCTCTGTTACCAATCTGACTGCATTACACTGACAGAGCTGTGCTCTGTTACCTATCTGACTGCATTACACTGACAGAGCTGAGCTCTGTTACCTATCTGACTGCATTACACTGACTGAGCTGAGCTCTGTTACCAATCTGACCACATTTCACTGACAGGACTGAGCTGTTACCAATCTGACTGCATTACACTGACAGAGCTGAGCTCTGTTACCAATATGACTGCATTACACTGACAGAGCTCTGTTACCAATATGACTGCATTACACTGGCAGAGCTGTGCTCTGTAAACAATATGTCTGCATTATACTGACAGAGCTGTGCTCTGTTACCAATCTGATTGCATTACACTGACAGAGCTGAGCTCTGTTACCAATCTGACTGCATTACACTGACAGAGCTGTGCTCTGTTACCAATCTGACTGCATTACACTGACAGAGCTGAGCTCTGTTATCAATATGACTGCATTACACTGACAGAGCTGTGCTGTGTTACCAATCTGACTGCATTACACTGACAGAGCTGTGCTCTGTTACCAATCTGACTGCATTACACTGACAGAGCTGAGCTCTGTTACCAATCTGACTGCATTACACTGACAGGACTGAGCTGTTACCAATCTGACTGCATTACACTGACAGAGCTGAGCTCTGTTACCAATATGACTGCATTACACTGACAGAGCTCTGTTACCAATATGACTGCATTACACTGGCAGAGCTGTGCTCTGTAAACAATATGTCTGCATTATACTGACAGAGCTGAGCTCTGTTACCAATCTGACTGCATTACGCTGACAGATTTCTGTTACCAATCTGACTGCATTACACTGAAATAACTGTGCTCTGTTACCAATCTGACTGCATTACACTGACAGAGCTGTGCTCTGTTACCAATCTGACTGCATTACACTGACAGAGCTGTGCTCTGTTACCAATATGACTCCATTACACTGACAGAGCTGTGCTCTGTTACCAATCTGACTGCATTACACTGACAGAGCTGAGCTCTGTTATCAATATGACTGCATTACACTGACAGAGCTGTGCTGTGTTACCAATCTGACTGCATTACACTGACAGAGCTGTGTTCTGTTACCAATCTGACTGCATTACACTGACAGAGCTGAGCTCTGTTACCAATCTGACTGCATTACACTGACAGAACTGAGCTGTTACCAATCTGACTGCATTACACTGACAGAGCTGAGCTCTGTTACCAATATGACTGCATTACACTGACAGAGCTCTGTTACCAATATGACTGCATTACACTGGCAGAGCTGTGCTCTGTAAACAATATGTCTGCATTATACTGACAGAGCTGAGCTCTGTTACCAATCTGACTGCATTACGCTGACAGATTTCTGTTACCAATCTGACTGCATTACACTGAAATAACTGTGCTCTGTTACCAATCTGACTGCATTACACTGACAGAGCTGTGCTCTGTTACCAATCTGACTGCATTACACTAACAGAGCTGTGCTCTGTTACCAATCTGACTGCATTACACTGACAGAGCTGTGCTCTGTTACCAATATGACTCCATTACACTGACAGAGATGAGCTCTGTTACCAATCTGACTGCATTACACTGACAGGGCTGTGCTCTGTTACCAATATAACCACATTACACTGACAGAGCTGTGCTCTGTTACCAATCTGACTGCATTACACTGACAGAGCTGAGCTCTGTTACCAATATGACTGCATTACACTGACAGAGCTGAGCTCTGTTACCAATCTGACTGCATTACACTGACAGAGCTGTGCTCTGTTACCAATCTGACTGCATTACACACTGACAGAGCTGAGCTCTGTTACCAATCTGACTGCATTACACTGACAGAGCTGAGCTCTGTTAGCAATCTGACTGCATTACACTGACAGATCTGTGCTCTGTTACCAATCTGACTGCATTACACTGACAGAGCTGTGCTCTGTTACCAATCTGACCGCATTACACTGACAGAGCTGTGCTCTGTTACCAATCTGACCACATTACCCTGACAGAGCTGTGCTCTGTTACCAATCTGATTGCATTACACTGACAGAGCTGAGCTCTGTTACCAATATGACTGCATTACACTGACAGAGCTGAGCTCTGTTGCCAATCTGACTGCATTACACTGACAGAGCTGTGCTCTGTTACCAATCTGACTGCATTACACTGACAGAGCTGAGCTCTGTTACCAATCTGACTGCATTACACTGACAGAACTGAGCTGTTACCAATCTTACTGCATTACACTGACAGAGCTGAGCTCTGTTACCAATATGACTGCATTACACTGACAGAGCTCTGTTACCAATATGACTGCATTACACTGGCAGAGCTGTGCTCTGTAAACAATATGTCTGCATTATACTGACAGAGCTGAGCTCTGTTACCAATCTGACTGCATTACACTGACAGAACTGAGCTGTTACCAATCTGACTGCATTACACTGACAGAGGTGAGCTCTGTTACCAATATGACTGCATTACACTGACAGAGCTCTGTTACCAATATGACTGCATTACACTGGCAGAGCTGTGCTCTGTAAACAATATGTCTGCATTATACTGACAGAGCTGAGCTCTGTTACCAATCTGACTGCATTACGCTGACAGATTTCTGTTACCAATCTGACTGCATTACACTGAAATAACTGTGCTCTGTTACCAATCTGACTGCATTACACTGACAGAGCTGTGCTCTGTTACCAATCTGACTGCATTACACTAACAGAGCTGTGCTCTGTTACCAATCTGACTGCATTACACTGACCGAGCTGTGCTCTGTTACCAATATGACTCCATTACACTGACAGAGATGAGCTCTGTTACCAATCTGACTGCATTACACTGACAGAGCTGTGCTCTGTTACCAATCTGACTGCATTACACTGACAGAGCTGAGCTCTGTTATCAATATGACTGCATTACACTGACAGAGGTGTGCTGTGTTACCAATCTGACTGCATTACACTGAGAGAGCTGTGCTCTGTTACCAACCTGACTGCATTACACTGACAGAGCTGAGCTCTGTTACCAATCTGACTGCATTACACTGACAGAACTGAGCTGTTACCAATCTGACTGCATTACACTGACAGAGCTGAGCTCTGTTACCAATATGACTGCATTACACTGACAGAGCTCTGTTACCAATATGACTGCATTACACTGGCAGAGCTGTGCTCTGTAAACAATATGTCTGCATTATACTGACAGAGCTGAGCTCTGTTACCAATCTGACTGCATTACGCTGACAGATTTCTGTTACCAATCTGACTGCATTACACTGAAATAACTGTGCTCTGTTACCAATCTGACTGCATTACACTGACAGAGCTGTGCTCTGTTACCAATCTGACTGCATTACACTAACAGAGCTGTGCTCTGTTACCAATCTGACTGCATTACACTGACCGAGCTGTGCTCTGTTACCAATATGACTCCATTACACTGACAGAGATGAGCTCTGTTACCAATCTGACTGCATTACACTGACAGAGCTGTGCTCTGTTACCAATCTGACTGCATTACACTGACAGAGCTGAGCTCTGTTATCAATATGACTGCATTACACTGACAGAGGTGTGCTGTGTTACCAATCTGACTGCATTACACTGAGAGAGCTGTGCTCTGTTACCAACCTGACTGCATTACACTGACAGAGCTGAGCTCTGTTACCAATCTGACTGCATTACACTGACAGAACTGAGCTGTTACCAATCTGACTGCATTACACTGACAGAGCTGAGCTCTGTTACCAATATGACTGCATTACACTGATAGAGCTCTGTTACCAATATGACTGCATTACACTGGCAGAGCTGTGCTCTGTAAACAATATGTCTGCATTATACTGACAGAGCTGAGCTCTGTTACCAATCTGACTGCATTACGCTGACAGATTTCTGTTACCAATCTGACTGCATTACACTGAAATAACTGTGCTCTGTTACCAATCTGACTGCATTACACTGACAGAGCTGTGCTCTGTTACCAATCTGACTGCATTACACTAACAGAGCTGTGCTCTGTTACCAATCTGACTACATTACACTGACAGAGCTGTGCTCTGTTACCAATATGACTCCATTACACTGACAGAGATGAGCTCTGTTACCAATCTGACTGCATTACACGGACAAGGCTGTGCTCTGTTACCAATATGACCACATTACACTGACAGAGCTGTGCTCTGTTACCAATCTGACTGCATTACACTGACAGAGCTGAGCTCTGTTACCAATATGACTGCATTACACTGACAGAGCTGAGCTCTGTTACCAATCTGACTGCATTAAACTGACAGAGCTGTGCTCTGTTACCAATCTGACTGCATTACACACTGACAGAGCTGAGCTCTGTTACCAATCTGACTGCATTACACTGACAGAGCTGAGCTCTGTTAGCAATCTGACTGCATTACACTGACAGATCTGTGCTCTGTTACCAATCTGACTGCATTACACTGACAGAGCTGTGCTCTGTTACCAATCTGATTGCATTACACTGACAGAGCTGAGCTCTGTTACCAATATGACTGCATTACACTGTCAGAGCTGAGCTCTGTTACCAATCTGACTGCATTACACTAACAGAGCTGTGCTCTGTTACCAATCTGACTGCATTACACTGACAGAGCTGAGCTCTGTTACCAATCTGACTGCATTACACTGACAGAACTGAGCTGTTACCAATCTGACTGCATTACACTGACAGAGCTGAGCTCTGTTACCAATATGACTGCATTACACTGACAGAGCTCTGTTACCAATATGACTGCATTACACTGGCAGAGCTGTGCTCTGTAAACAATATGTCTGCATTATACTGACAGAGCTGAGCGGTGTTACCAATCTGACTGCATTACACTGAGAGAGCTGTGCTCTGTTACCAATCTGACTGCATTACACTGACAGAGCTGAGCTCTGTTACCAATCTGACTGCATTACACTGACAGAACTGAGCTGTTACCAATCTGACTGCATTACACTGACAGAGCTGAGCTCTGTTACCAATATGACTGCATTACACTGACAGAGCTCTGTTACCAATATGACTGCATTACACTGGCAGAGCTGTGCTCTGTAAACAATATGTCTGCATTATACTGACAGAGCTGAGCTCTGTTACCAATCTGACTGCATTACGCTGACAGATTTCTGTTACCAATCTGACTGCATTACACTGAAATAACTGTGCTCTGTTACCAATCTGACTGCATTACACTGACAGAGCTGTGCTCTGTTACCAATCTGACTGCATTACACTAACAGAGCTGTGCTCTGTTACCAATCTGACTGCATTACACTGACAGAGCTGTGCTCTGTTACCAATATGACTCCATTACAATGACAGAGATGAGCTCTGTTACCAATCTGACTGCATTACACGGACAGGGCTGTGCTCTGTTACCAATATGACCACATTACACTGACAGAGCTGTGCTCTGTTACCAATCTGACTGCATTACACTGACAGAGCTGAGCTCTGTTACCAATATGACTGCATTACACTGACAGAGCTGAGCTCTGTTACCAATCTGACTGCATTAAACTGACAGAGCTGTGCTCTGTTACCAATCTGACTGCATTACACACTGACAGAGCTGAGCTCTGTTACCAATCTGACTGCATTACACTGACAGAGCTGTGCTCTGTTACCAATCTGACTGCATTACACTGACAGAGCTGAGCTCTGTTACCAATCTGACTGCATTACACTGACAGAACTGAGCTGTTACCAATCTGACTGCATTACACTGACAGAGCTGAGCTCTGTTACCAATATGACTGCATTACACTGACAGAGCTCTGTTACCAATATGACTGCATTACACTGGCAGAGCTGTGCTCTGTAAACAATATGTCTGCATTATACTGACAGAGCTGAGCTCTGTTACCAATCTGACTGCATTACACTGACAGAACTGAGCTGTTACCAATCTGACTGCATTACACTGACAGAGCTGAGCTCTGTTACCAATATGACTGCATTACACTGACAGAGCTCTGTTACCAATATGACTGCATTACACTGGCAGAGCTGTGCTCTGTAAACAATATGTCTGCATTATACTGACAGAGCTGAGCTCTGTTACCAATCTGACTGCATTACGCTGACAGATTTCTGTTACCAATCTGACTGCATTACACTGAAATAACTGTGCTCTGTTACCAATCTGACTGCATTACACTGACAGAGCTGTGCTCTGTTACCAATCTGACTGCATTACACTGACAGAGCTGTGCTCTGTTACCAATATGACTCCATTACACTGACAGAGATGAGCTCTGTTACCAATCTGACTGCATTACACTGACAGGGCTGTGCTCTGTTACCAATATGACCACATTACACTGACAGAGCTGTGCTCTGTTACCAATCTGACGGCATTACACTGACAGAGCTGAGCTCTGTTACCAATATGACTGCATTACACTGACAGAGCTGAGCTCTGTTACCAATCTGACTGCATTACACTGACAGAGCTGTGCTCTGTTACCAATCTGACTGCATTACACTGACAGAGCTGAGCTCTGTTACCAATCTGACTGCATTACACTGACAGAGCTGAGCTCTGTTACCAATCTGACTGCATTACACTGACAGATCTGTGCTCTGTTACCAATCTGACTGCATTACACTGACAGAGCAGTGCTCTGTTACTAATCTGACCGCATTACACTGACAGAGCTGTGCTCTGTTACCAATCTGACCACATTACACTGACAGAGCTGAGCTCTGTTACCAATCTGACTGCATTACACTGACAGAACTGAGCTGTTACCAATCTGACTGCATTACACTGACAGAGCTGAGCTCTGTTACCAATATGACTGCATTACACTGACAGAGATCTGTTACCAATATGACTGCATTACACTGGCAGAGCTGTGCTCTGTAAACAATATGTCTGCATTATACTGACAGAGCTGAGCTCTGTTACCAATCTGACTGCATTACACTGACAGAACTGAGCTGTTACCAATCTGACTGCATTACACTGACAGAGCTGAGCTCTGTTACCAATATGACTGCATTACACTGACAGAGCTCTGTTACCAATATGACTGCATTACACTGGCAGAGCTGTGCTCTGTAAACAATATGTCTGCATTATACTGACAGAGCTGAGCTCTGTTACCAATCTGACTGCATTACGCTGACAGATTTCTGTTACCAATCTGACTGCATTACACTGAAATAACTGTGCTCTGTTACCAATCTGACTGCATTACACTGACAGAGCTGTGCTCTGTTACCAATCTGACTGCATTACACTGAAATAACTGTGCTCTGTTACCAATCTGACTGCATTACACTGACAGAGCTGTGCTCTGTTACCAATCTGACTGCATTACACTAACAGAGCTGTGCTCTGTTACCAATCTGACTACATTACACTGACAGAGCTGTGCTCTGTTACCAATATGACTCCATTACACTGACAGAGATGAGCTCTGTTACCAATCTGACTGCATTACACGGACAAGGCTGTGCTCTGTTACCAATATGACCACATTACACTGACAGAGCTGTGCTCTGTTACCAATCTGACTGCATTACACTGACAGAGCTGAGCTCTGTTACCAATATGACTGCATTACACTGACAGAGCTGAGCTCTGTTACCAATCTGACTGCATTAAACTGACAGAGCTGTGCTCTGTTACCAATCTGACTGCATTACACACTGACAGAGCTGAGCTCTGTTACCAATCTGACTGCATTACACTGACAGAGCTGAGCTCTGTTAGCAATCTGACTGCATTACACTGACAGATCTGTGCTCTGTTACCAATCTGACTGCATTACACTGACAGAGCTGTGCTCTGTTACCAATCTGATTGCATTACACTGACAGAGCTGAGCTCTGTTACCAATATGACTGCATTACACTGTCAGAGCTGAGCTCTGTTACCAATCTGACTGCATTACACTAACAGAGCTGTGCTCTGTTACCAATCTGACTGCATTACACTGACAGAGCTGAGCTCTGTTACCAATCTGACTGCATTACACTGACAGAACTGAGCTGTTACCAATCTGACTGCATTACACTGACAGAGCTGAGCTCTGTTACCAATATGACTGCATTACACTGACAGAGCTCTGTTACCAATATGACTGCATTACACTGGCAGAGCTGTGCTCTGTAAACAATATGTCTGCATTATACTGACAGAGCTGAGCGGTGTTACCAATCTGACTGCATTACACTGAGAGAGCTGTGCTCTGTTACCAATCTGACTGCATTACACTGACAGAGCTGAGCTCTGTTACCAATCTGACTGCATTACACTGACAGAACTGAGCTGTTACCAATCTGACTGCATTACACTGACAGAGCTGAGCTCTGTTACCAATATGACTGCATTACACTGACAGAGCTCTGTTACCAATATGACTGCATTACACTGGCAGAGCTGTGCTCTGTAAACAATATGTCTGCATTATACTGACAGAGCTGAGCTCTGTTACCAATCTGACTGCATTACGCTGACAGATTTCTGTTACCAATCTGACTGCATTACACTGAAATAACTGTGCTCTGTTACCAATCTGACTGCATTACACTGACAGAGCTGTGCTCTGTTACCAATCTGACTGCATTACACTAACAGAGCTGTGCTCTGTTACCAATCTGACTGCATTACACTGACAGAGCTGTGCTCTGTTACCAATATGACTCCATTACAATGACAGAGATGAGCTCTGTTACCAATCTGACTGCATTACACGGACAGGGCTGTGCTCTGTTACCAATATGACCACATTACACTGACAGAGCTGTGCTCTGTTACCAATCTGACTGCATTACACTGACAGAGCTGAGCTCTGTTACCAATATGACTGCATTACACTGACAGAGCTGAGCTCTGTTACCAATCTGACTGCATTAAACTGACAGAGCTGTGCTCTGTTACCAATCTGACTGCATTACACACTGACAGAGCTGAGCTCTGTTACCAATCTGACTGCATTACACTGACAGAGCTGAGCTCTGTTAGCAATCTGACTGCATTACACTGACAGATCTGTGCTCTGTTACCAATCTGACTGCATTACACTGACAGAGCTGTGCTCTGTTACCAATCTGATTGCATTACACTGACAGAGCTGAGCTCTGTTACCAATATGACTGCATTACACTGACAGAGCTGAGCTCTGTTACCAATCTGACTGCATTACACTGACAGAGCTGTGCTCTGTTACCAATCTGACTGCATTACACTGACAGAGCTGAGCTCTGTTACCAATCTGACTGCATTACACTGACAGAACTGAGCTGTTACCAATCTGACTGCATTACACTGACAGAGCTGAGCTCTGTTACCAATATGACTGCATTACACTGACAGAGCTCTGTTACCAATATGACTGCATTACACTGGCAGAGCTGTGCTCTGTAAACAATATGTCTGCATTATACTGACAGAGCTGAGCTCTGTTACCAATCTGACTGCATTACACTGACAGAACTGAGCTGTTACCAATCTGACTGCATTACACTGACAGAGCTGAGCTCTGTTACCAATATGACTGCATTACACTGACAGAGCTCTGTTACCAATATGACTGCATTACACTGGCAGAGCTGTGCTCTGTAAACAATATGTCTGCATTATACTGACAGAGCTGAGCTCTGTTACCAATCTGACTGCATTACGCTGACAGATTTCTGTTACCAATCTGACTGCATTACACTGAAATAACTGTGCTCTGTTACCAATCTGACTGCATTACACTGACAGAGCTGTGCTCTGTTACCAATCTGACTGCATTACACTGACAGAGCTGTGCTCTGTTACCAATATGACTCCATTACACTGACAGAGATGAGCTCTGTTACCAATCTGACTGCATTACACTGACAGGGCTGTGCTCTGTTACCAATATGACCACATTACACTGACAGAGCTGTGCTCTGTTACCAATCTGACGGCATTACACTGACAGAGCTGAGCTCTGTTACCAATATGACTGCATTACACTGACAGAGCTGAGCTCTGTTACCAATCTGACTGCATTACACTGACAGAGCTGTGCTCTGTTACCAATCTGACTGCATTACACTGACAGAGCTGAGCTCTGTTACCAATCTGACTGCATTACACTGACAGAGCTGAGCTCTGTTACCAATCTGACTGCATTACACTGACAGATCTGTGCTCTGTTACCAATCTGACTGCATTACACTGACAGAGCAGTGCTCTGTTACTAATCTGACCGCATTACACTGACAGAGCTGTGCTCTGTTACCAATCTGACCACATTACACTGACAGAGCTGAGCTCTGTTACCAATCTGACTGCATTACACTGACAGAACTGAGCTGTTACCAATCTGACTGCATTACACTGACAGAGCTGAGCTCTGTTACCAATATGACTGCATTACACTGACAGAGATCTGTTACCAATATGACTGCATTACACTGGCAGAGCTGTGCTCTGTAAACAATATGTCTGCATTATACTGACAGAGCTGAGCTCTGTTACCAATCTGACTGCATTACACTGACAGAACTGAGCTGTTACCAATCTGACTGCATTACACTGACAGAGCTGAGCTCTGTTACCAATATGACTGCATTACACTGACAGAGCTCTGTTACCAATATGACTGCATTACACTGGCAGAGCTGTGCTCTGTAAACAATATGTCTGCATTATACTGACAGAGCTGAGCTCTGTTACCAATCTGACTGCATTACGCTGACAGATTTCTGTT
The DNA here is from genome assembly GCF_978046115.1 of Saccoglossus kowalevskii. Taxonomy (NCBI): domain Eukaryota; kingdom Metazoa; phylum Hemichordata; class Enteropneusta; family Harrimaniidae; genus Saccoglossus; species Saccoglossus kowalevskii. The sequence goes on along the minus strand of NC_140647.1, from coordinate 37,577,598 downwards.
ACCAATCTGACTGCATTACACTGAAATAACTGTGCTCTGTTACCAATCTGACTGCATTACACTGACAGAGCTGTGCTCTGTTACCAATCTGACTGCATTACACTGACAGAGCTGTGCTCTGTTACCAATATGACTCCATTACACTGGCAGAGATGAGCTCTGTTACCAATCTGACTGCATTACACTGACAGGGCTGTGCTCTGTTACCAATATGACCACATTACACTGACAGAGCTGTGCTCTGTTACCAATCTGACGGCATTACACTGACAGAGCTGAGCTCTGTTACCAATATGACTGCATTACACTGACAGAGCTGAGCTCTGTTACCAATCTGACTGCATTACACTGACAGAGCTGTGCTCTGTTACCAATCTGACTGCATTACACTGACAGAGCTGAGCTCTGTTACCAATCTGACTGCATTACACTGACAGAGCTGTGCTCTGTTACCAATCTGACTGCATTACACTGACAGATCTGTGCTCTGTTACCAATCTGACTGCATTACACTGACAGAGCAGTGCTCTGTTACTAATCTGACCGCATTACACTGACAGAGCTATGCTCTGTTACCAATCTGACCACATTACACTGACAGAGCTGAGCTCTGTTACCAATCTGACTGCATTACACTGACAGAGCTGTGCTCTGTTACCAATCTGACTGCATTACACTGACAGAGCTGAGCTCTGTTATCAATATGACTGCATTACACTGACAGAGCTGTGCTGTGTTACCAATCTGACTGCATTACACTGACAGAGCTGTGCTCTGTTACCAATCTGACTGCATTACACTGACAGAGCTGTGCTGTGTTACCAATCTGACTGCATTACACTGACAGAGCTGTGCTCTGTTACCAATCTGACTGCATTACACTGACAGAGCTGAGCTCTGTTACCAATCTGACTGCATTACACTGACAGAACTGAGCTGTTACCAATCTGACTGCATTACACTGACAGAGCTGAGCTCTGTTACCAATATGACTGCATTACACTGACAGAGCTCTGTTACCAATATGACTGCATTACACTGGCAGAGCTGTGCTCTGTAAACAATATGTCTGCATTATACTGACAGAGCTGTGCTCTGTTACTAATCTGACCGCATTACACTGACAGAGCTGAGCTCTGTTACCAATCTGACTGCATTACGCTGACAGATTTCTGTTACCAATCTGACTGCATTACACTGAAATAACTGTGCTCTGTTACCAATCTGACTGTATTACACTGACAGAGCTGTGCTCTGTTACCAATCTGACTGCATTACACTAACAGAGCTGTGCTCTGTTACCAATCTGACTGCATTACACTGACAGAGCTGTGCTCTGTTACCAATATGACAACATTACACTGACAGAGATGAGCTCTGTTACCAATCTGACTGCATTACACTGACAGGGCTGTGCTCTGTTACCAATATGACCACATTACACTGACAGAGCTGTGCTCTGTTACCAATATGACTGCATTACACTGACAGAGCTGAGCTCTGTTACCAATCTGACTGCATTACACTGACAGAGCTGTGCTCTGTTACCAATCTGACTGCATTACACTGACAGAGCTGAGCTCTGTTACCAATCTGACTGCATTACACTGACAGAACTGAGCTGTTACCAATCTGACTGCATTACACTGACAGAGCTGAGCTCTGTTACCAATATGACTGCATTACACTGACAGAGCTCTGTTACCAATATGACTGCATTACACTGGCAGAGCTGTGCTCTGTAAACAATATGTCTGCATTATACTGACAGAGCTGAGTTCTGTTACCAATCTGACTGCATTACACTGACAGAACTGAGCTGTTACCAATCTGACTGCATTACACTGACAGAGCTGAGCTCTGTTACCAATATGACTGCATTACACTGACAGAGCTCTGTTACCAATATGACTGCATTACACTGGCAGAGCTGTGCTCTGTAAACAATATGTCTGCATTATACTGACAGAGCTGAGCTCTGTTACCAATCTGACTGCATTACGCTGACAGATTTCTGTTACCAATCTGACTGCATTACACTGAAATAACTGTGCTCTGTTACCAATCTGACTGCATTACACTGACAGAGCTGTGCTCTGTTACCAATCTGACTGCATTACACTGACAGAGATGAGCTCTATTACCAATCTGACTGCATTACACTGACAGGGCTGTGCTCTGTTACCAATATGACCACATTACACTGACAGAGCTGTGCTCTGTTACCAATCTGACGGCATTACACTGACAGAGCTGAGCTCTGTTACCAATATGACTGCATTACACTGACAGAGCTGAGCTCTGTTACCAATCTGACTGCATTACACTGACAGAGCTGTGCTCTGTTACCAATCTGACTGCATTACACTGACAGAGCTGAGCTCTGTTATCAATATGACTGCATTACACTGACAGAGCTGTGCTGTGTTACCAATCTGACTGCATTACACTGACAGAGCTGTGCTCTGTTACCAATCTGACTGCATTACACTGACAGAGCTGAGCTCTGTTACCAATCTGACTGCATTACACTGACAGAACTGAGCTGTTACCAATCTGACTGCATTACACTGACAGAGCTGAGCTCTGTTACCAATATGACTGCATTACACTGACAGAGCTCTGTTACCAATATGACTGCATTACACTGGCAGAGCTGTGCTCTGTAAACAATATGTCTGCTTTATACTGACAGAGCTGTGCTCTGTTACTAATCTGACCGCATTACACTGACAGAGCTGAGCTCTGTTACCAATCTGACTGCATTACGCTGACAGATTTCTGTTACCAATCTGACTGCATTACACTGAAATAACTGTGCTCTGTTACCAATCTGACTGTATTACACTGACAGAGCTGTGCTCTGTTACCAATCTGACTGCATTACACTAACAGAGCTGTGCTCTGTTACCAATCTGACTGCATTACACTGACAGAGCTGTGCTCTGTTACCAATATGACAACATTACACTGACAGAGATGAGCTCTGTTACCAATCTGACTGCATTACACTGACAGAACTGAGCTGTTACCAATCTGACTGCATTACACTGACAGAGCTGAGCTCTGTTACCAATCTGACTGCATTACACTGACAGAGCTGTGCTCTGTTACCAATCTGACTGCATTACACTGACAGAGCTGAGCTCTGTTACCAATCTGACTGCATTACACTGACAGAACTGAGCTGTTACCAATCTGACTGCATTACACTGACAGAGCTGAGCTCTGTTACCAATATGACTGCATTACACTGACAGAGCTCTGTTACCAATATGACTGCATTACACTGGCAGAGCTGTGCTCTGTAAACAATATGTCTGCATTATACTGACAGAGCTGAGTTCTGTTACCAATCTGACTGCATTACACTGACAGAGCTGTGCTCTGTTACCAATCTGACTGCATTACACTGACAGAGCTGAGCTCTGTTACCAATATGACTCCATTACACTGACAGAGCTGAGCTCTGTTACCAATCTGACTGCATTACACTGACAGAGCTGTGCTCTGTTACCAATCTGACTGCATTACACTGACAGAGCTGAGCTCTGTTATCAATATGACTGCATTACTCTGACAGAGCTCTGTTACCAATATGACTGCATTACACTGACAGAGCTGTGCTGTGTTACCAATCTGACTGCATTACACTGACAGAGCTGTGCTCTGTTACCAATCTGACTGCATTACACTGACAGAGCTGAGCTCTGTTACCAATCTGACTGCATTACACTGACAGAACTGAGCTGTTACCAATCTGACTGCATTACACTGACAGAGCTGAGCTCTGTTACCAATATGACTGCATTACACTGACAGAGCTCTGTTACCAATATGACTGCATTACACTGGCAGAGCTGTGCTCTGTAAACAATATGTCTGCATTATACTGACAGAGCTGAGCTCTGTTACCAATCTGACTGCATTACACTGACAGAGCTGTGCTCTGTTACCAATCTGACTGCATTACACTAACAGAGCTGTGCTCTGTTACCAATCTGACTGCATTACACTGACAGGGCTGTGCTCTGTTACCAATATGACCACATTACACTGACAGAGCTGTGCTCTGTTACCAATATGACTGCATTACACTGACAGAGCTGAGCTCTGTTACCAATCTGACTGCATTACACTGACAGAGCTGTGCTCTGTTACCAATCTGACTGCATTACACTGACAGAGCTGAGCTCTGTTACCAATCTGACTGCATTACACTGACAGAACTGAGCTGTTACCAATCTGACTGCATTACACTGACAGAGCTGAGCTCTGTTACCAATATGACTGCATTACACTGACAGAGCTCTGTTACCAATATGACTGCATTACACTGGCAGAGCTGTGCTCTGTAAACAATATGTCTGCATTATACTGACAGAGCTGAGCTCTGTTACCAATCTGACTGCATTACACTGACAGAACTGAGCTGTTACCAATCTGACTGCATTACACTGACAGAGCTGAGCTCTGTTACCAATATGACTGCATTACACTGACAGAGCTCTGTTACCAATATGACTGCATTACACTGGCAGAGCTGTGCTCTGTAAACAATATGTCTGCATTATACTGACAGAGCTGAGCTCTGTTACCAATCTGACTGCATTACGCTGACAGATTTCTGTTACCAATCTGACTGCATTACACTGAAATAACTGTGCTCTGTTACCAATCTGACTGCAGTACACTGACAGAGCTGTGCTCTGTTACCAATCTGACTGCATTACACTGACAGAGCTGTGCTCTGTTACCAATATGACTCCATTACACTGACAGAGATGAGCTCTGTTACCAATCTGACTGCATTACACTGACAGGGCTGTGCTCTGTTACCAATATGACCACATTACACTGACAGAGCTGTGCTCTGTTACCAATCTGACGGCATTACACTGACAGAGCTGAGCTCTGTTACCAATATTACTGCATTACACTGACAGAGCTGAGCTCTGTTACCAATCTGACTGCATTACACTGACAGAGCTGTGCTCTGTTACCAATCTGACTGCATTACACTGACAGAGCTGTGCTCTGTTACCAATATGACTCCATTACACTGACAGAGATGAGCTCTGTTACCAATCTGACTGCATTACACTGACAGGGCTGTGCTCTGTTACCAATATGACCACATTACACTGACAGAGCTGTGCTCTGTTACCAATCTGACTGCATTACACTGACAGAGCTGAGCTCTGTTACCAATCTGACTGCATTACACTGACAGAACTGAGCTGTTACCAATCTGACTGCATTACACTGACAGAGCTGAGCTCTGTTACCAATATGACTGCATTACACTGACAGAGCTCTGTTACCAATATGACTGCATTACACTGGCAGAGCTGTGCTCTGTAAACAATATGTCTGCATTATACTGACAGAGCTGAGCTCTGTTACCAATCTGACTGCATTACACTGACAGAACTGAGCTGTTACCAATCTGACTGCATTACACTGACAGAGCTGAGCTCTGTTACCAATATGACTGCATTACACTGACAGAGCTCTGTTACCAATATGACTGCATTACACTGGCAGAGCTGTGCTCTGTAAACAATATGTCTGCATTATACTGACAGAGCTGAGCTCTGTTACCAATCTGACTGCATTACGCTGACAGATTTCTGTTACCAATCTGACTGCATTACACTGAAATAACTGTGCTCTGTTACCAATCTGACTGCAGTACACTGACAGAGCTGTGCTCTGTTACCAATCTGACTGCATTACACTGACAGAGCTGTGCTCTGTTACCAATATGACTCCATTACACTGACAGAGATGAGCTCTGTTACCAATCTGACTGCATTACACTGACAGGGCTGTGCTCTGTTACCAATATGACCACATTACACTGACAGAGCTGTGCTCTGTTACCAATCTGACGGCATTACACTGACAGAGCTGAGCTCTGTTACCAATATTACTGCATTACACTGACAGAGCTGAGCTCTGTTACCAATCTGACTGCATTACACTGACAGAGCTGTGCTCTGTTACCAATCTGACTGCATTACACTGACAGAGCTGTGCTCTGTTACCAATATGACTCCATTACACTGACAGAGATGAGCTCTGTTACCAATCTGACTGCATTACACTGACAGGGCTGTGCTCTGTTACCAATATGACCACATTACACTGACAGAGCTGTGCTCTGTTACCAATCTGACGGCATTACACGGACAGAGCTGAGCTCTGTTATCAATATGACTGCATTACACTGACAGAGCTGAGCTCTGTTACCAATCTGACTGCATTACACTGACAGAGCTGTGCTCTGTTACCAATCTGACTGCATTACACTGACAGAGCTGAGCTCTGTTACCAATCTGACTGCATTACACTGACAGAACTGAGCTGTTACCAATCTGACTGCATTACACTGACAGAGCTGAGCTCTGTTACCAATATGACTGCATTACACTGACAGAGCTCTGTTACCAATATGACTGCATTACACTGGCAGAGCTGTGCTCTGTAAACAATATGTCTGCATTATACTAACAGAGCTGAGCTCTGTTACCAATCTGACTGCATTACGCTGACAGATTTCTGTTACCAATCTGACTGCATTACACTGAAATAACTGTGCTCTGTTACCAATCTGACTGCATTACACTGACAGAGCTGTGCTCTGTTACCAATCTGACTGCATTACACTGACAGAGCTGAGCTCTGTTACCAATCTGACTGCATTACACTGACAGAACTGAGCTGTTACCAATCTGACTGCATTACACTGACAGAGCTGAGCTCTGTTACCAATATGACTGCATTACACTGACAGAGCTCTGTTACCAATATGACTGCATTACACTGGCAGAGCTGTGCTCTGTAAACAATATGTCTGCATTATACTGACAGAGCTGAGCTCTGTTACCAATCTGACTGCATTACACTGACAGAACTGAGCTGTTACCAATCTGACTGCATTACACTGACAGAGCTGAGCTCTGTTACCAATCTGACTGCATTACACTGACAGAGCTGAGCTCTGTTACCAATATGACTGCATTACACTGACAGAGCTCTGTTACCAATATGACTGCATTACACTGGCAGAGCTGTGCTCTGTAAACAATATGTCTGCATTATACTGACAGAGCTGAGCTCTGTTACCAATCTGACTGCATTACGCTGACAGATTTCTGTTACCAATCTGACTGCATTACACTGAAATAACTGTGCTCTGTTACCAATCTGACTGCAGTACACTGACAGAGCTGTGCTCTGTTACCAATCTGACTGCATTACACTGACAGAGCTGTGCTCTGTTACCAATATGACTCCATTACACTGACAGAGATGAGCTCTGTTACCAATCTGACTGCATTACACTGACAGGGCTGTGCTCTGTTACCAATATGACCACATTACACTGACAGAGCTGTGCTCTGTTACCAATCTGACGGCATTACACTGACAGAGCTGAGCTCTGTTACCAATATTACTGCATTACACTGACAGAGCTGAGCTCTGTTACCAATCTGACTGCATTACACTGACAGAGCTGTGCTCTGTTACCAATCTGACTGCATTACACTGACAGAGCTGTGCTCTGTTACCAATATGACTCCATTACACTGACAGAGATGAGCTCTGTTACCAATCTGACTGCATTACACTGACAGGGCTGTGCTCTGTTACCAATATGACCACATTACACTGACAGAGCTGTGCTCTGTTACCAATCTGACGGCATTACACTGACAGAGCTGAGCTCTGTTATCAATATGACTGCATTACACTGACAGAGCTGAGCTCTGTTACCAATCTGACTGCATTACACTGACAGAGCTGTGCTCTGTTACCAATCTGACTGCATTACACTGACAGAGCTGAGCTCTGTTACCAATCTGACTGCATTACACTGACAGAACTGAGCTGTTACCAATCTGACTGCATTACACTGACAGAGCTGAGCTCTGTTACCAATATGACTGCATTACACTGACAGAGCTCTGTTACCAATATGACTGCATTACACTGGCAGAGCTGTGCTCTGTAAACAATATGTCTGCATTATACTAACAGAGCTGAGCTCTGTTACCAATCTGACTGCATTACGCTGACAGATTTCTGTTACCAATCTGACTGCATTACACTGAAATAACTGTGCTCTGTTACCAATCTGACTGCATTACACTGACAGAGCTGTGCTCTGTTACCAATCTGACTGCATTACACTAACAGAGCTGTGCTCTGTTACCAATCTGACCGCATTACACTGACAGAGCTGTGCTCTGTTACCAATATCACTCCATTACACTGACAGAGATGAGCTCTGTTACCAATCTGACCACATTACACTGACAGAGCTGTGCTCTGTTACCAATCTGATTGCATTACACTGACAGAGCTGAGCTCTGTTACCAATCTGACTGCATTACACTGACAGAGCTGAGCTCTGTTACCAATATGACTGCATTACACTGACAGAGCTTAGCTCTGTTACCAATCTGACTGCATTACACTGACAGAGCTGTGCTCTGTTACCAATCTGACTGCATTACACTGACAGAGCTGAGCTCTGTTACCAATCTGACTGCATTACACTGATAGAGCTGTGCTCTGTTACCAATCTGACTGCATTACACTGACAGAGCTGAGCTCTGTTACCAATCTGACTGCATTACACTGACAGAGCTGAGCTCTGTTACCAATCTGACTGCATTACACTGACAGATCTGTGCTCTGTTACCAATCTGACTGCATTACACTGACAGAGCAGTGCTCTGTTACTAATCTGACCGCATTACACTGACAGAGCTGTGCTCTGGAACCAATCTGACCACATTACACTGACAGAGCTGTGCTCTGTTACCAATCTGACTGCATTACACTGACAGAGCTGAGCTCTGTTATCAATATGACTGCATTACACTGACAGAGCTGTGCTGTGTTACCAATCTGACTGCATTACACTGACAGAGCTGTGCTCTGTTACCAATCTGACTGCATTACACTGACAGAGCTGAGCTCTGTTACCAATCTGACTGCATTACACTGACAGACCTGAGCTGTTACCAATCTGACTGCATTACACTGACAGAGCTGAGCTCTGTTACCAATATGACTGCATTACACTGACAGAGCTCTGTTACCAATATGACTGCATTACACTGGCAGAGCTGTGCTCTGTAAACAATATGTCTGCATTATACTGACAGAGCTGAGCTCTGTTACCAATCTGACTGCATTACGCTGACAGAGCTCTGTTACCAATATGACTGCATTACACTGGCAGAGCTGTGCTCTGTAAACAATATGTCTGCATTATACTGACAGAGCTGAGCTCTGTTACCAATCTGACTGCATTACGCTGACAGATTTCTGTTACCAATCTGACTGCATTACACTGAAATAACTGTGCTCTGTTACCAATCTGACTGCATTACACTGACAGAGCTGTGCTCTGTTACCAATCTGACTGCATTACACTAACAGAGCTGTGCTCTGTTACCAATCTGACTGCATTACACTGACAGAGCTGTGCTCTGTTACCAATATGACTCCATTACACTGACAGAGATGAGCTCTGTTACCAATCTGACCACATTACACTGACAGAGCTGTGCTCTGTTACCAATCTGATTGCATTACACTGACAGAGCTGAGCTCTGTTACCAATCTGACTGCATTACACTGACAGAGCTGAGCTCTGTTACCAATATGACTGCATTACACTGACAGAGCTGAGCTCTGTTACCAATCTGACTGCATTACACTGACAGAGCTGTGCTCTGTTACCAATCTGACTGCATTACACTGACAGAGTTGAGCTCTGTTATCAATATGACTGCATTACACTGACAGAGCTGTGCTGTGTTACCAATCTGACTGCATTACACTGACAGAGCTGTGCTCTGTTACCAATCTGACTGCATTACACTGACAGAGCTGAGCTCTGTTACCAATCTGACTGCATTACACTGACAGAACTGAGCTGTTACCAATCTGACTACATTACACTGACAGAGCTGAGCTCTGTTACCAATACGACTGCATTACACTGACAGAGCTCTGTTACCAATATGACTGCATTACACTGGCAGAGCTGTGCTCTGTAAACAATATGTCTGCATTATACTGACAGAGCTGTGCTCTGTTACCAATCTGACTGCATTACGCTGACAGATTTCTGTTACCAATCTGACTGCATTACACTGAAATAACTGTGCTCTTTTACCAATCTGACTGCATTACACTGACAGAGCTGTGCTCTGTTACCAATCTGACTGCATTACACTAACAGAGCTGTGCTCTGTTACCAATCTGACTGCATTACACTGACAGAGCTGTGCTCTGTTACCAATATGACTCCATTACACTGACAGAGATGAGCTCTGTTACCAATCTGACTGCATTACACTGACAGGGCTGTGCTCTGTTACCAATATGACCACATTACACTGACAGAGCTGTGCTCTGTTACCAATCTGACTGCATTACACTGACAGAGCTGAGCTCTGTTACCAATATGACTGCATTACACTGACAGAGGTGAGCTCTGTTACCAATCTGACTGCATTACACTGACAGAGCTGTGCTCTGTTACCAATCTGACTGCATTACACACTGACAGAGCTGAGCTCTGTTACCAATCTGACTGCATTACACTGACAGAGCTGAGCTCTGTTACCAATCTGACTGCATTACACTGACAGATCTGTGCTCTGTTACTAATCTGACTGCATTACACTGACAGAGCTGTGCTCTGTTACCAATCTGACCGCATTACACTGACAGAGCTGTGCTCTGTTACCAATCTGACCACATTACACTGACAGAGCTGTGCTCTGTTACCAATCTGATTGCATTACACTGACAGAGCTGAGCTCTGTTACCAATCTGACTGCATTACACTGACAGAGCTGAGCTCTGTTACCAATCTGACTGCATTACACTGACAGAGCTGAGCTCTGTTACCAATCTGACTGCATTACACTGACAGATCTGTGCTCTGTTACTAATCTGACAGCATTACACTGACAGAGCTGTGCTCTGTTACCAATCTGACCGCATTACACTGACAGAGCTCTGTTACCAATATGACTGCATTACACTGGCAGAGCTGTGCTCTGTAAACAATATGTCTGCATTATACTGACAGAGCTGAGCTCTGTTACCAATCTGACTGCATTACGCTGACAGATTTCTGTTACCAATCTGACTGCATTACACTGAAATAACTGTGCTCTGTTACCAATCTGACTGCATTACACTGACAGAGCTGTGCTCTGTTACCAATCTGACTGCATTACTCTGGCAGAGCTGTGCTCTGTTACCAATCTGACTGCATTACACTGACAGAGCTGTGCTCTGTTACCAATATGACTCCATTACACTGACATAGATGAGCTCTGTTACCAATCTGACTGCATTACACTGACAGGGCTGTGCTCTGTTACCAATATGACCACATTACACTGACAGAGCTGTGCTCTGTTACCAATGTGACTGCATTACACTGACAGAGCTGAGCTTTGTTACCAATATGACTGCATTACACTGACAGAGCTGAGCTCTGTTACCAATCTGACTGCATTACACTGACAGAGCTGTGCTCTGTTACCAATCTGACTGCATTACACTGACAGAGCTGAGCTCTGTTACCAATCTGACTGCATTACACTGACAGAGCTGAGTTCTGTTACCAATCTGACTGCATTACACTGACTGATCTGTGCTCTGTTACCAATCTGACTGCATTACACTGACAGAGCTGTGCTCTGTTACCAATCTGACCGCATTACACTGACAGAGCTGTGCTCTGTTACCAATCTGACCACATTACACTGACAGAGCTGTGCTCTGTTACCAATCTGATTGCATTACACTGACAGAGCTGAGCTCTGTTACCAATATGACTGCATTACACTGACAGAGCTGAGCTCTGTTACCAATCTGACTGCATTACACTGACAGAGCTGTGCTCTGTTACCAATCTGACTGCATTACACTTAAATAGCTGTGCTCTGTTACCAATCTGACTGCATTGCACTGACAGAGCTTGCTCTGTTACCAATATGACTGCATTACACTGACAGAGCTGTGCTCTGTTACCAATCTGACTGCATTACACTGACAGAGCTGAGCTCTGTTACCAATCTGACTGCATTACACTGACAGAACTGAGCTGTTACCAATCTGACTGCATTACACTGACAGAGCTGAGCTGTTACCAATCTGACTGCATTGCACTGCCAGAGCTGTGCTCTGTTACCAATCTGACTGCATTGCACTGACAGAGCTGAGCTCTGTTACCAATCTGACTGCATTACACTGACAGATCTCTGTTACCAATCTGACTGCATTGCACTGACAGAGCTGTGCTCTGTTACCAATCTGACTGCATTGCACTGACAGAGCTGTGCTCTGTTACCAATCTGACTGCATTACACTGACAGAGATAAGCTCTGTTACCAACCTGACTGCATTACACTGACAGGGCTGTGCTCTGTTACCAATATGACTGCATTACACTGACAGAGCTATGCTCTGTAACCAATATGACTGCATTACACTGACAGAGCTCTGTTACCAATATGACTGCATTACACTGACAGAGCTGAGCTGTTACCAATATGACTGCATTGCACTGACAGTGCTCTGTTACCAATATGACTGCATTACACTGACAGAGCTGTGCTTTGTTACCAATATGACTGTATTACACTGACAGAGCTGTGCTCTGTTACCAATCTGACTGCATTACACTGACAGAGCTAAGCTCTGTTACCAATATGACGCATTGCACTGAAATAGCTGTGCTCTGTTATCAATATGACTGCATTACACTGACAGAGCTCTGTTACCAATCTGACTGCATTACACTGACAGAGCTAAGCTCTGTTACCAATCTGACTGCATTATACTGAAATAGCTGTGCTCTGTTACCAATATGACTGCATTACACTGACAGAGCTGAGCTCTGTTACCAATATGACTGTATTACACTGACAGAGCTGTGCTCTGTTACCAGTGTGACTGCATTACACTGACAGAGCTGTGCTCTGTTACCAATCTGACTGCATTGCACTGACAGAGCTGTGCTCTGTTACCAATCTGACTGCATTACACTGACAGAGCTGTGCTCTGTTACCAATCTGACTGCATTACACTGACAGAGCTAAGCTCTGTTACCAATATGACTGCATTACACTGACAGAGCTCTGTTACCAATATGACTGCATTACACTGACAGAGCTAAGCTCTGTTACCAATATGACTGCATTACACTGACAGAGCTGAGCTCTGTTACCACTATGACTTCATTACACTGACAGAGCTGAGCTCTGTTACCAATCTGACTGCATTACACTGAAATAGCTGTGTTCTGTTACCAATATGACTGCATTACACTGACAGAGCTGAGCTCTGTTACCAATATGACTGCATTACACTGACAGAGCTGAGCTCTGTTACCAATATGACTGCATTACCCTGACAGAGCTGAGCTCTGTTACCAATATGACTGCATTACACTGACAGAGCTGAGCTCTGTTACCAATCTGACTGCATTACACTGACAGAGCTGAGCTCTGTTACCAATATGACTGCATTACACTGAAATAGCTGTGTTCTGTTACCAATATGACTGCATTACACTGACAGAGCTAAGCTCTGTTACCAATATGACTGCATTACACTGACAGAGCTGAGCTCTGTTACCAATATGACTGCATTACAGTGAAATAGCTGTGTTCTGTTACCAATATGACTGCATTACACTGACAGAGCTGAGCTCTGTTACCAATATGACTGCATTACACTGACAGAGCTGAGCTCTGTTACCAATCTGACTGCATTACACTGAAATAGCTGTGCTCTGTTAACAATATGACTGCATTACACTGACAGAGCTGAGCTCTGTTACCAATATGACTGCATTACACTGACAGAGCTGAGCTCTGTTACCAATCTGACTGCATTACACTGAAATAGCTGTGCTCTGTTACCAATCTGACTGCATTACACTGACAGAGCTGAGCTCTGTTACCAATATGACTGCATTACACTGACAGAGCTCTGTTACCAATATGACTGCATTACACTGGCAGAGCTGTGCTCTGTAAACAATATGTCTGCATTATACTAACAGAGCTGAGCTCTGTTACCAATCTGACTGCATTACGCTGACAGATTTCTGTTACCAATCTGACTGCATTACACTGAAATAACTGTGCTCTGTTACCAATCTGACTGCATTACACTGACAGAGCTGTGCTCTGTTACCAATCTGACTGCATTACACTAACAGAGCTGTGCTCTGTTACCAATCTGACCGCATTACACTGACAGAGCTGTGCTCTGTTACCAATATCACTCCATTACACTGACAGAGATGAGCTCTGTTACCAATCTGACCACATTACACTGACAGAGCTGTGCTCTGTTACCAATCTGATTGCATTACACTGACAGAGCTGAGCTCTGTTACCAATCTGACTGCATTACACTGACAGAGCTGAGCTCTGTTACCAATATGACTGCATTACACTGACAGAGCTTAGCTCTGTTACCAATCTGACTGCATTACACTGACAGAGCTGTGCTCTGTTACCAATCTGACTGCATTACACTGACAGAGCTGAGCTCTGTTACCAATCTGACTGCATTACACTGATAGAGCTGTGCTCTGTTACCAATCTGACTGCATTACACTGACAGAGCTGAGCTCTGTTACCAATCTGACTGCATTACACTGACAGAGCTGAGCTCTGTTACCAATCTGACTGCATTACACTGACAGATCTGTGCTCTGTTACCAATCTGACTGCATTACACTGACAGAGCAGTGCTCTGTTACTAATCTGACCGCATTACACTGACAGAGCTGTGCTCTGGAACCAATCTGACCACATTACACTGACAGAGCTGTGCTCTGTTACCAATCTGACTGCATTACACTGACAGAGCTGAGCTCTGTTATCAATATGACTGCATTACACTGACAGAGCTGTGCTGTGTTACCAATCTGACTGCATTACACTGACAGAGCTGTGCTCTGTTACCAATCTGACTGCATTACACTGACAGAGCTGAGCTCTGTTACCAATCTGACTGCATTACACTGACAGACCTGAGCTGTTACCAATCTGACTGCATTACACTGACAGAGCTGAGCTCTGTTACCAATATGACTGCATTACACTGACAGAGCTCTGTTACCAATATGACTGCATTACACTGGCAGAGCTGTGCTCTGTAAACAATATGTCTGCATTATACTGACAGAGCTGAGCTCTGTTACCAATCTGACTGCATTACGCTGACAGAGCTCTGTTACCAATATGACTGCATTACACTGGCAGAGCTGTGCTCTGTAAACAATATGTCTGCATTATACTGACAGAGCTGAGCTCTGTTACCAATCTGACTGCATTACGCTGACAGATTTCTGTTACCAATCTGACTGCATTACACTGAAATAACTGTGCTCTGTTACCAATCTGACTGCATTACACTGACAGAGCTGTGCTCTGTTACCAATCTGACTGCATTACACTAACAGAGCTGTGCTCTGTTACCAATCTGACTGCATTACACTGACAGAGCTGTGCTCTGTTACCAATATGACTCCATTACACTGACAGAGATGAGCTCTGTTACCAATCTGACCACATTACACTGACAGAGCTGTGCTCTGTTACCAATCTGATTGCATTACACTGACAGAGCTGAGCTCTGTTACCAATCTGACTGCATTACACTGACAGAGCTGAGCTCTGTTACCAATATGACTGCATTACACTGACAGAGCTGAGCTCTGTTACCAATCTGACTGCATTACACTGACAGAGCTGTGCTCTGTTACCAATCTGACTGCATTACACTGACAGAGTTGAGCTCTGTTATCAATATGACTGCATTACACTGACAGAGCTGTGCTGTGTTACCAATCTGACTGCATTACACTGACAGAGCTGTGCTCTGTTACCAATCTGACTGCATTACACTGACAGAGCTGAGCTCTGTTACCAATCTGACTGCATTACACTGACAGAACTGAGCTGTTACCAATCTGACTACATTACACTGACAGAGCTGAGCTCTGTTACCAATACGACTGCATTACACTGACAGAGCTCTGTTACCAATATGACTGCATTACACTGGCAGAGCTGTGCTCTGTAAACAATATGTCTGCATTATACTGACAGAGCTGTGCTCTGTTACCAATCTG
Source organism: Saccoglossus kowalevskii (assembly GCF_978046115.1). NCBI lineage: Eukaryota > Metazoa > Hemichordata > Enteropneusta > Harrimaniidae > Saccoglossus > Saccoglossus kowalevskii. The sequence continues at coordinate 37,561,397 of NC_140647.1, read as the reverse complement.
ACTGCATTACGCTGACAGATTTCTGTTACCAATCTGACTGCATTACACTGAAATAACTGTGCTCTGTTACCAATCTGACTGCATTACACTGACAGAGCTGTGCTCTGTTACCAATCTGACTGCATTACACTAACAGAGCTGTGCTCTGTTACCAATCTGACTGCATTACACTGACAGAGCTGTGCTCTGTTACCAATATGACTCCATTACACTGACAGAGATGAGCTCTGTTACCAATCTGACTGCATTACACTGACAGGGCTGTGCTCTGTTACCAATATGACCACATTACACTGACAGAGCTGTGCTCTGTTACCAATCTGACTGCATTACACTGACAGAGCTGAGCTCTGTTACCAATATGACTGCATTACACTGACAGAGGTGAGCTCTGTTACCAATCTGACTGCATTACACTGACAGAGCTGTGCTCTGTTACCAATCTGACTGCATTACACACTGACAGAGCTGAGCTCTGTTACCAATCTGACTGCATTACACTGACAGAGCTGAGCTCTGTTACCAATCTGACTGCATTACACTGACAGATCTGTGCTCTGTTACTAATCTGACTGCATTACACTGACAGAGCTGTGCTCTGTTACCAATCTGACCGCATTACACTGACAGAGCTGTGCTCTGTTACCAATCTGACCACATTACACTGACAGAGCTGTGCTCTGTTACCAATCTGATTGCATTACACTGACAGAGCTGAGCTCTGTTACCAATCTGACTGCATTACACTGACAGAGCTGAGCTCTGTTACCAATCTGACTGCATTACACTGACAGAGCTGAGCTCTGTTACCAATCTGACTGCATTACACTGACAGATCTGTGCTCTGTTACTAATCTGACAGCATTACACTGACAGAGCTGTGCTCTGTTACCAATCTGACCGCATTACACTGACAGAGCTGTGCTCTGTTACCAATCTGACCACATTACACTGACAGAGCTGTGCTCTGTTACCAATCTGATTGCATTACACTGACAGAGCTGAGCTCTGTTACCAATCTGACTGCATTACACTGACAGAGCTGAGCTCTGTTACCAATCTGACTGCATTACACTGACAGAGCTGTTCTCTGTTACCAATCTGACTGCATTACACTGACAGAGCTGAGCTCTCTTACCAATCTGACTGCATTACACTGACAGAGCTCTGTTACCAATATGACTGCATTACACTGGCAGAGCTGTGCTCTGTAAACAATATGTCTGCATTATACTGACAGAGCTGAGCTCTGTTACCAATCTGACTGCATTACGCTGACAGATTTCTGTTACCAATCTGACTGCATTACACTGAAATAACTGTGCTCTGTTACCAATCTGACTGCATTACACTGACAGAGCTGTGCTCTGTTACCAATCTGACTGCATTACTCTGGCAGAGCTGTGCTCTGTTACCAATCTGACTGCATTACACTGACAGAGCTGTGCTCTGTTACCAATATGACTCCATTACACTGACATAGATGAGCTCTGTTACCAATCTGACTGCATTACACTGACAGGGCTGTGCTCTGTTACCAATATGACCACATTACACTGACAGAGCTGTGCTCTGTTACCAATGTGACTGCATTACACTGACAGAGCTGAGCTTTGTTACCAATATGACTGCATTACACTGACAGAGCTGAGCTCTGTTACCAATCTGACTGCATTACACTGACAGAGCTGTGCTCTGTTACCAATCTGACTGCATTACACTGACAGAGCTGAGCTCTGTTACCAATCTGACTGCATTACACTGACAGAGCTGAGTTCTGTTACCAATCTGACTGCATTACACTGACTGATCTGTGCTCTGTTACCAATCTGACTGCATTACACTGACAGAGCTGTGCTCTGTTACCAATCTGACCGCATTACACTGACAGAGCTGTGCTCTGTTACCAATCTGACCACATTACACTGACAGAGCTGTGCTCTGTTACCAATCTGATTGCATTACACTGACAGAGCTGAGCTCTGTTACCAATATGACTGCATTACACTGACAGAGCTGAGCTCTGTTACCAATCTGACTGCATTACACTGACAGAGCTGTGCTCTGTTACCAATCTGACTGCATTACACTTAAATAGCTGTGCTCTGTTACCAATCTGACTGCATTGCACTGACAGAGCTTGCTCTGTTACCAATATGACTGCATTACACTGACAGAGCTGTGCTCTGTTACCAATCTGACTGCATTACACTGACAGAGCTGAGCTCTGTTACCAATCTGACTGCATTACACTGACAGAACTGAGCTGTTACCAATCTGACTGCATTACACTGACAGAGCTGAGCTGTTACCAATCTGACTGCATTGCACTGCCAGAGCTGTGCTCTGTTACCAATCTGACTGCATTGCACTGACAGAGCTGAGCTCTGTTACCAATCTGACTGCATTACACTGACAGATCTCTGTTACCAATCTGACTGCATTGCACTGACAGAGCTGTGCTCTGTTACCAATCTGACTGCATTGCACTGACAGAGCTGTGCTCTGTTACCAATCTGACTGCATTACACTGACAGAGATAAGCTCTGTTACCAACCTGACTGCATTACACTGACAGGGCTGTGCTCTGTTACCAATATGACTGCATTACACTGACAGAGCTATGCTCTGTAACCAATATGACTGCATTACACTGACAGAGCTCTGTTACCAATATGACTGCATTACACTGACAGAGCTGAGCTGTTACCAATATGACTGCATTGCACTGACAGTGCTCTGTTACCAATATGACTGCATTACACTGACAGAGCTGTGCTTTGTTACCAATATGACTGTATTACACTGACAGAGCTGTGCTCTGTTACCAATCTGACTGCATTACACTGACAGAGCTAAGCTCTGTTACCAATATGACGCATTGCACTGAAATAGCTGTGCTCTGTTATCAATATGACTGCATTACACTGACAGAGCTCTGTTACCAATCTGACTGCATTACACTGACAGAGCTAAGCTCTGTTACCAATCTGACTGCATTATACTGAAATAGCTGTGCTCTGTTACCAATATGACTGCATTACACTGACAGAGCTGAGCTCTGTTACCAATATGACTGTATTACACTGACAGAGCTGTGCTCTGTTACCAGTGTGACTGCATTACACTGACAGAGCTGTGCTCTGTTACCAATCTGACTGCATTGCACTGACAGAGCTGTGCTCTGTTACCAATCTGACTGCATTACACTGACAGAGCTGTGCTCTGTTACCAATCTGACTGCATTACACTGACAGAGCTAAGCTCTGTTACCAATATGACTGCATTACACTGACAGAGCTCTGTTACCAATATGACTGCATTACACTGACAGAGCTAAGCTCTGTTACCAATATGACTGCATTACACTGACAGAGCTGAGCTCTGTTACCACTATGACTTCATTACACTGACAGAGCTGAGCTCTGTTACCAATCTGACTGCATTACACTGAAATAGCTGTGTTCTGTTACCAATATGACTGCATTACACTGACAGAGCTGAGCTCTGTTACCAATATGACTGCATTACACTGACAGAGCTGAGCTCTGTTACCAATATGACTGCATTACCCTGACAGAGCTGAGCTCTGTTACCAATATGACTGCATTACACTGACAGAGCTGAGCTCTGTTACCAATCTGACTGCATTACACTGACAGAGCTGAGCTCTGTTACCAATATGACTGCATTACACTGAAATAGCTGTGTTCTGTTACCAATATGACTGCATTACACTGACAGAGCTAAGCTCTGTTACCAATATGACTGCATTACACTGACAGAGCTGAGCTCTGTTACCAATATGACTGCATTACAGTGAAATAGCTGTGTTCTGTTACCAATATGACTGCATTACACTGACAGAGCTGAGCTCTGTTACCAATATGACTGCATTACACTGACAGAGCTGAGCTCTGTTACCAATCTGACTGCATTACACTGAAATAGCTGTGCTCTGTTAACAATATGACTGCATTACACTGACAGAGCTGAGCTCTGTTACCAATATGACTGCATTACACTGACAGAGCTGAGCTCTGTTACCAATCTGACTGCATTACACTGAAATAGCTGTGCTCTGTTACCAATCTGACTGCATTACACTGAAATAGCTGTGTTCTGTTACCAATATGACTGCATTACACTGACAGAGCTGAGCTCTGTTACCAATCTGACTGCATTACACTGAAATAGCTGTGCTCTGTTACCAATATGACTGCATTACACTGACAGAGCTGAGCTCTGTTACCAATATGACTGCATTTCACTGACAGAGCTGAGCTCTGTTACCAATCTGACTGCATTACACTGAAATAGCTGTGCTATGTTACCAATATGACTGCATTACACTGACAGAGCTGTGCTCTGTTACCAAACTGACTGCATTACACTGACAGAGCTGTGCTCTGTTACCAATCTGACTGCATTACACTGACAGAGATAAACTCTGTTACCAACCTGACTGCATTACACTGACAGGCCTGTGCTCTGTTACCAATATGACTGCATTACACTGACAGAGCTATGCTCTGTAACCAATATGACTGCATTACACTGACAGAGCTCTGTTACCAATATGACTGCATTACACTGACAGAGCTGAGCTCTGTTACCAATATGACTGCATTGCACTGACAGAGCTGAGCTCTGTTACCAATATGACTGCATTACACTGACAGTGCTCTGTTACCAATATGACTGCATTACACTGACAGAGCTGTGCTTTGTTACCAGTCTGACTGCATTACACCGACAGAGCTGTGCTCTGTTACCAATCTGACTGCATTGCACTGACAGAGCTGTGCTCTGTTACCAATATGACTGTATTACACTGACAGAGCTGTGCTCTGTTACCAATCTGACTGCATTACACTGACAGAGTTAAGCTCTGTTACAAATATGACGCATTGCACTGAAATAGCTGTGCTCTGTTATCAATATGACTGCATTACACTGACAGAGCTCTGTTACCAATATGACTGCATTACACTGACAGAGCTAAGCTCTGTTAACAATTTGACTGCATTACACTGAAATAGCTGTGCTCTGTTACCAATATGACTGCATTACACTGACAGAGTTGAGCTCTGTTACCAATATGACTGCATTACACTGACAGAGCTGTGCTCTGTTACCAGTGTGACTGCATTACACTGACAGAGCTGTGCTCTGTTACCAATCTGACTGCATTGCACTGACAGAGCTGTGCTCTGTTACCAATCTGACTGCATTACACTGACAGAGCTGTGCTCTGTTACCAATCTGACTGCATTACACTGACAGAGCTAAGCTCTGTTACCAATATGACTGCATTACACTGACAGAGCTCTGTTACCAATATGACTGCATTACACTGACAGAGCTAAGCTCTGTTACCAATATGACTGCATTACACTGACAGAGCTGAGCTCTGTTACCACTATGACTTCATTACACTGACAGAGCTGAGCTCTGTTACCAATCTGACTGCATTACACTGAAATAGCTGTGCTCTGTTATCAATATGGCTGCATTACACTGACAGAGCTCTGTTACCAATATGACTGCATTACACTGACAGAGCTCTGTTACCAATATGACTGCATTGCACTGGCAGAGCTGTGCTCTGTAACCAATATGTCTGCATTATACTGACAGAGCTGAGCTCTGTTACCAATCTGACTGCATTACACTGACAGATCTCTGTTACCAATCTGACTGCATTACACTGACAGAGCTGTGCTCTGTTACCAATCTGACTGCATTACACTGAAATAGCTGTGCTCTGTTACCAATCTGACTGCATTGCACTGACAGAGCTGTGCTCTGTTACCAATATGACTGCATTATACTGACAGATATGTGCTCTGTTACCAATCTGACTGCATTACACTGACAGAGCTGAGCTCTGTTACCAATCTGACTGCATTACACTGACAGAACTGAGCTGTTACCAATCTGACTGCATTACACTGACAGAGCTGAGCTGTTACCAATCTGACTGCATTAAACTGCCAGAGCTGTGCTCTGTTACCAATCTGACTGCATTGCACTGACAGAGCTGTGCTCTGTTACCAATATGACTGCATTACACTGACAGAGCTGTGCTCTGTTACCAATCTGACTGCATTGCACTGACAGAGCTGTGCTCTGTTACCAATCTGACTGCATTACACTGACAGAGCTGTGCTCTATTACCAATCTGACTGCATTACACTGACAGAGCTAAGCTCTGTTACCAATATGACTGCATTACACTGACAGAGCTGAGCTCTGTTACCAATATGACTGCATTACACTGAAATAGCTGTGCTCTGTTATCAATATGGCTGCATTACACTGACAGAGCTCTGTTACCAATATGACTGCATTACACTGGCAGAGCTGTGCTCTGTAACCAATATGTCTGCATTATACTGACAGAGCTAAGCTCTGTTACCAATCTGACTGCATTACACTGACAGATCTCTGTTACCAATCTGACTGCATTACACTGACAGAGCTGTGCTCTGTTACCAATCTGACTGCATTACACTGACAGAGATAAGCTCTGTTACCAATCTGACTGCATTACACTGACAGGGCTGTGCTCTGTTACCAATATGACTGCATTACAATGACAGAGCTATGCTCTGTAACCAATATGACTGCATTACATTGACAGAGCTCTGTTACCAATATGACTGCATTACACTGACAGAGCTGAGCTCTGTTACCAATATGACTGCATTGCACTGACAGAGCTGAGCTCTGTTACCAACATGACTGCATTACACTGACAGAGCTCTGTTACCAATATGACTGCATTACACTGACAGAGCTGTGCTTTGTTACCAGTCTGACTGCATTACACTGACAGAGCTGTGCTCTGTTACCAATCTGACTGCATTGCACTGACTGAGCTGTGCTCTGTTACCAATATGACTGTATTACACTGACAGAGCTGTGCTCTGTTACCAATCTGACTGCATTACACTGACAGAGCTAAGCTCTGTTACCAATATGACTGCATTACACTGAAATAGCTGTGCTCTGTTATCAATATGACTGCATTACACTGACAGAGCTCTGTTGCCAATATGACTGCATTACACTGACAGAGCTAAGCTCTGTTACCAATCTGACTGCATTACACTGAAATAGCTCTGCTCTGTTACCAATATGACTGCATTACACTGACAGAGCTGAGCTCTGTTACCAATATGACTGCATTACACTGACAGAGCTGTGCTCTGTTACCAGTCTGACTGCATTACACTGACAGAGCTGTGCTCTGTTACCAATCTGACTGCATTGCACTGACAGAGCTGTGCTCTGTTACCAATCTGACTGCATTACACTGACAGAGCTGTGCTCTGTTACCAATCTGACTGCATTACACTGACAGAGCTAAGCTCTGTTACCAATATGACTGCATTACACTGACAGAGCTGTGCTCTGTTACCAATCTGACTGCATTACACTGACAGAGCTGTGCTCTGTTACCAATCTGACTGCATTACACTGACAGAGCTGTGCTCTGTTACCAATCTGACTGCATTACACTGAAATAGCTGTGCTCTGTTACCAATCTGACTGCATTGCACTGACAGAGCTGTGCTCTGTTACCAATATGACTGCATTATACTGACAGATATGTGCTCTGTTACCAATCTGACTGCATTACACTGACAGAGCTGAGCTCTGTTACCAATCTGACTGCATTACACTGACAGAACTGAGCTGTTACCAATCTGACTGCATTACACTGACAGAGCTGAGCTGTTACCAATCTGACTGCATTAAACTGCCAGAGCTGTGCTCTGTTACCAATCTGACTGCATTGCACTGACAGAGCTGTGCTCTGTTACCAATATGACTGCATTACACTGACAGAGCTGTGCTCTGTTACCAATCTGACTGCATTGCACTGACAGAGCTGTGCTCTGTTACCAATCTGACTGCATTACACTGACAGAGCTGTGCTCTATTACCAATCTGACTGCATTACACTGACAGAGCTAAGCTCTGTTACCAATATGACTGCATTACACTGACAGAGCTGAGCTCTGTTACCAATATGACTGCATTACACTGAAATAGCTGTGCTCTGTTATCAATATGGCTGCATTACACTGACAGAGCTCTGTTACCAATATGACTGCATTACACTGGCAGAGCTGTGCTCTGTAACCAATATGTCTGCATTATACTGACAGAGCTAAGCTCTGTTACCAATCTGACTGCATTACACTGACAGATCTCTGTTACCAATCTGACTGCATTACACTGACAGAGCTGTGCTCTGTTACCAATCTGACTGCATTACACTGACAGAGATAAGCTCTGTTACCAATCTGACTGCATTACACTGACAGGGCTGTGCTCTGTTACCAATATGACTGCATTACAATGACAGAGCTATGCTCTGTAACCAATATGACTGCATTACATTGACAGAGCTCTGTTACCAATATGACTGCATTACACTGACAGAGCTGAGCTCTGTTACCAATATGACTGCATTGCACTGACAGAGCTGAGCTCTGTTACCAACATGACTGCATTACACTGACAGAGCTCTGTTACCAATATGACTGCTTTACACTGACAGAGCTGTGCTTTGTTACCAGTCTGACTGCATTACACTGACAGAGCTGTGCTCTGTTACCAATCTGACTGCATTGCACTGACTGAGCTGTGCTCTGTTACCAATATGACTGTATTACACTGACAGAGCTGTGCTCTGTTACCAATCTGACTGCATTACACTGACAGAGCTAAGCTCTGTTACCAATATGACTGCATTACACTGAAATAGCTGTGCTCTGTTATCAATATGACTGCATTACACTGACAGAGCTCTGTTGCCAATATGACTGCATTACACTGACAGAGCTAAGCTCTGTTACCAATCTGACTGCATTACACTGAAATAGCTCTGCTCTGTTACCAATATGACTGCATTACACTGACAGAGCTGAGCTCTGTTACCAATATGACTGCATTACACTGACAGAGCTGTGCTCTGTTACCAGTCTGACTGCATTACACTGACAGAGCTGTGCTCTGTTACCAATCTGACTGCATTGCACTGACAGAGCTGTGCTCTGTTACCAATCTGACTGCATTACACTGACAGAGCTGTGCTCTGTTACCAATCTGACTGCATTACACTGACAGAGCTAAGCTCTGTTACCAATATGACTGCATTACACTGACAGAGCTGTGCTCTGTTACCAATCTGACTGCATTACACTGACAGAGCTGTGCTCTGTTACCAATCTGACTGCATTACACTGACAGAGCTAAGCTCTGTTACCAATATGACTGCATTACACTGCCAGAGCTGTGCTCTGTTACCAATCTGACTGCATTGCACTGACAGAGCTGTGCTCTGTTACCGATAAGACTGCATTACATTACATTACACTGCTCTGTTACCTGTCTGACTGCATTACACTGACAGAGCTGTGCTCTGTTACCAATCTGACTGCATTGCACTGACAGAGCTGAGCTCTGTTACCAATATGACTGCATTACACTGACAGAGCTGAGCTCTGTTACCACTATGACTGCATTACACTGACAGAGCTGAGCTCTGTTACCAATCTGACTGCATTACATCGAAATAGCTGTGCTCTGTTACCAATATGACTGCATTACACTGACAGAGCTCTGTTACCAATATGACTGCATTACACTGACAGAGCTGTGCTCTGTTACCAGTCTGACTGCATTACACTGACAGAGCTGTGCTCTGTTACCAATCTGACTGCATTGCACTGACAGAGCTGTGCTCTGTTACCAATATGACTGCATTACACTGACAGAGCTGTGCTCTGTTACCAATCTGACTGCATTACACTGACAGAGCTAAGCTCTGTTACCAATATGACTGCATTACACTGAAATAGCTGTGCTCTTTTATCAATATGACTGCATTACACTGACAGAGCTAAGCTCTGTTACCAATATGACTGCATTGCACTGACAGAGCAGTGCTCTGTTACTAATCTGACCGCATTACACTGACAGAGCTGTGCTCTGTTACCAATCTGACCACATTACACTGACAGAGCTGTGCTCTGTTACCAATCTGACTGCATTACACTGACAGAGCTAAGGTCTGTTACCAATCTGACTGCATTACACTGAAATAGCTGTGCTCTGTTACCAATCTGACTGCATTACACTGACAGAGCTGTGCTCTGTTACAAAACTGACAGCATTACACTGACAGAGCTGAGCTCTGTTACCAATCTGACTGCATTACACTGACAGAACTGAGCTGTTACCAATCTGACTGCATTACACTGACAGAGCTGAGCTCTGTTACCAATCTGACTGCATTACACTGCCAGAACTGTGCTCTGTTACCAATCTGACTGCATTGCACTGGCAGAGCTGTGTTCTGTTACCGATAAGACTGCATTACATTACATTACACTGCTTTTTTACCTGTCTGACTGCATTACACTGACAGAGCTGTGCTCTGTTACCAATCTGACTGCATTGCACTGACAGAGCTGAGCTCTGTTACCAATATGACTGCATTACACTGACAGAGCTGAGCTCTGTTACCAATCTGACTGCATTACATTGAAATAGCTGTGCTCTGTTACCAATATGACTGCATTACACTGACAGAGCTCTGTTACCAATATGACTGCATTACACTGACAGAGCTGTGCTCTGTTACCAGTCTGACTGCATTACACTGACAGAGCTGTGCTCTGTTACCAATCTGACTGCATTGCACTGACAGAGCTGTGCTCTGTTGCCAATATGACTGCATTACACTGACAGAGCTGTGCTCTGTTACCAATCTGACTGCATTTCACTGACAGAGCTAAGCTCTGTTACCAATCTGACTGCATTACACTGCCAGAACTGTGCTCTGTTACCAATCTGACTGCATTGCACTGGCAGAGCTGTGTTCTGTTACCGATAAGACTGCATTACATTACATTACACTGCTTTTTTACCTGTCTGACTGCATTACACTGACAGAGCTGTGCTCTGTTACCAATCTGACTGCATTGCACTGACAGAGCTGAGCTCTGTTACCAATATGACTGCATTACACTGACAGAGCTGAGCTCTGTTACCAATCTGACTGCATTACATTGAAATAGCTGTGCTCTGTTACCAATATGACTGCATTACACTGACAGAGCTCTGTTACCAATATGACTGCATTACACTGACAGAGCTGTGCTCTGTTACCAGTCTGACTGCATTACACTGACAGAGCTGTGCTCTGTTACCAATCTGACTGCATTGCACTGACAGAGCTGTGCTCTGTTACCAATCTGACTGCATTACACTGACAGAGCTGTGCTCTGTTACCAATCTGACTGCATTACACTGACAGAGCTAAGCTCTGTTACCAATATGACTGCATTACACTGACAGAGCTGTGCTCTGTTACCAATCTGACTGCATTACACTGACAGAGCTGTGCTCTGTTACCAATCTGACTGCATTACACTGACAGAGCTAAGCTCTGTTACCAATATGACTGCATTACACTGCCAGAGCTGTGCTCTGTTACCAATCTGACTGCATTGCACTGACAGAGCTGTGCTCTGTTACCGATAAGACTGCATTACATTACATTACACTGCTCTGTTACCTGTCTGACTGCATTACACTGACAGAGCTGTGCTCTGTTACCAATCTGACTGCATTGCACTGACAGAGCTGAGCTCTGTTACCAATATGACTGCATTACACTGACAGAGCTGAGCTCTGTTACCACTATGACTGCATTACACTGACAGAGCTGAGCTCTGTTACCAATCTGACTGCATTACATCGAAATAGCTGTGCTCTGTTACCAATATGACTGCATTACACTGACAGAGCTCTGTTACCAATATGACTGCATTACACTGACAGAGCTGTGCTCTGTTACCAGTCTGACTGCATTACACTGACAGAGCTGTGCTCTGTTACCAATCTGACTGCATTGCACTGACAGAGCTGTGCTCTGTTACCAATATGACTGCATTACACTGACAGAGCTGTGCTCTGTTACCAATCTGACTGCATTACACTGACAGAGCTAAGCTCTGTTACCAATATGACTGCATTACACTGAAATAGCTGTGCTCTTTTATCAATATGACTGCATTACACTGACAGAGCTAAGCTCTGTTACCAATATGACTGCATTGCACTGACAGAGCAGTGCTCTGTTACTAATCTGACCGCATTACACTGACAGAGCTGTGCTCTGTTACCAATCTGACCACATTACACTGACAGAGCTGTGCTCTGTTACCAATCTGACTGCATTACACTGACAGAGCTAAGGTCTGTTACCAATCTGACTGCATTACACTGAAATAGCTGTGCTCTGTTACCAATCTGACTGCATTACACTGACAGAGCTGTGCTCTGTTACAAAACTGACAGCATTACACTGACAGAGCTGAGCTCTGTTACCAATCTGACTGCATTACACTGACAGAACTGAGCTGTTACCAATCTGACTGCATTACACTGACAGAGCTGAGCTCTGTTACCAATCTGACTGCATTACACTGCCAGAACTGTGCTCTGTTACCAATCTGACTGCATTGCACTGGCAGAGCTGTGTTCTGTTACCGATAAGACTGCATTACATTACATTACACTGCTTTTTTACCTGTCTGACTGCATTACACTGACAGAGCTGTGCTCTGTTACCAATCTGACTGCATTGCACTGACAGAGCTGAGCTCTGTTACCAATATGACTGCATTACACTGACAGAGCTGAGCTCTGTTACCAATCTGACTGCATTACATTGAAATAGCTGTGCTCTGTTACCAATATGACTGCATTACACTGACAGAGCTCTGTTACCAATATGACTGCATTACACTGACAGAGCTGTGCTCTGTTACCAGTCTGACTGCATTACACTGACAGAGCTGTGCTCTGTTACCAATCTGACTGCATTGCACTGACAGAGCTGTGCTCTGTTGCCAATATGACTGCATTACACTGACAGAGCTGTGCTCTGTTACCAATCTGACTGCATTACACTGACAGAGCTAAGCTCTGTTACCAATCTGACTGCATTACACTGCCAGAACTGTGCTCTGTTACCAATCTGACTGCATTGCACTGGCAGAGCTGTGTTCTGTTACCGATAAGACTGCATTACATTACATTACACTGCTTTTTTACCTGTCTGACTGCATTACACTGACAGAGCTGTGCTCTGTTACCAATCTGACTGCATTGCACTGACAGAGCTGAGCTCTGTTACCAATATGACTGCATTACACTGACAGAGCTGAGCTCTGTTACCAATCTGACTGCATTACATTGAAATAGCTGTGCTCTGTTACCAATATGACTGCATTACACTGACAGAGCTCTGTTACCAATATGACTGCATTACACTGACAGAGCTGTGCTCTGTTACCAGTCTGACTGCATTACACTGACAGAGCTGTGCTCTGTTACCAATCTGACTGCATTGCACTGACAGAGCTGTGCTCTGTTGCCAATATGACTGCATTACACTGACAGAGCTGTGCTCTGTTACCAATCTGACTGCATTACACTGACAGAGCTAAGCTCTGTTACCAATATGACTGCATTACACTGAAATAGCTGTGCTCTGTTATCAATATGACTGCATTACACTGACAGAGCTCTGTTACCAATATGACAGCATTACACTGACAGAGCTAAGCTCTGTTACCAATCTGACTGCATTACACTGAAATAGCTGTGCTCTGTTACCAATATGACTGCATTACACTGACAGAGCTGTGCCCTGTTACCAATATGACTGCATTACACTGACAGAGCTGTGCTCTGTTACCAATATGACTGCATTACACTGACAGAGCTAAGCTCTGTTACCAATATGACTGCATTACACTGAAATAGCTGTGCTCTGTTATCAATATGACTGCATTACACTGACAGAACTGTGCTCTGTTACCAATCTGACCACATTACACTGACAGAGCAGAGCTCTGTTACCAATCTGACTGCATTACACTGACAGAGCTAAGCTCTGTTACCAATATGACTGCATTACACTGACAGAGCTGAGCTCTGTTACCACTATGACTTCATTACACTGACAGAGCTGAGCTCTGTTACCAATCTGTCTGCATTACACTGACAGAGCTGTGCTCTGTTACCAATCTGACTGCATTACACTGACAGAGCTGTGCTCTGTTACCAATCTGACTGCATTACACTGACAGAGCTAAGCTCTGTTACCAATATGACTGCATTACACTGACAGAGCTGAGCTCTGTTACCACTATGACTTCATTACACTGAAATAGCTGTGCTCTGTTACCAATCTGACTGCATTACACTGACAGAGCTGTGCTCTGTTACCAATCTGACTGCATTACACTGACAGAGCTGTGCTCTGTTACCAATCCGACTGCATTACACTGACAGAGCTGTGCTCTGTTACCAATATGACTCCATTACACTGACAGAGATGAGCTCTGTTACCAATCTGACTGCATTACACTGACAGAGCTGTGCCCTGTTACAAAACTGACTGCATTAGACTGACAGAGCTGAGCTATGTTACCAATCTGACTGCATTACACTGACAGAACTGAGCTGTTACCAATCTGACTGCATTACACTGACAGAGCTGAGCTCTGTTACCAATCTGACTGCATTACACTGCCAGAGCTGTGCTCTGTTACCAATCTAACTGCATTGCACTGACAGAGCTGAGCTCTGTCACCAATATGACTGCATTACACTGACAGAGATGAGCTCTGTTACCACTATGACTGCATTACACTGACAGAGCTGAGCTCTGTTACCAATCTGACTGCATTACACTGACAGAGCTGAGCTCTGTTACCAATCTGACTGCATTACACTGCCAGAGCTGTGCTCTGTTACCAATCTAACTGCATTGCACTGACAGAGCTGAGCTCTGTCACCAATATGACTGCATTACACTGACAGAGATGAGCTCTGTTACCACTATGACTGCATTACACTGACAGAGCTGAGCTCTGTTACCAATCTGACTGCATTACATTGAAATAGCTGTGCTCTGTTATCAATATGACTGCATTACACTGACAGATTTCTGTTACCAATCTGACTGCATTGCACTGAAATAGCTGTGCTCTGTTACCAATATGACTCCATTACACTGACAGAGCTGAGCTCTGTTACCAATCTGACTGCATTACACTGCCAGAGCTGTGCTCTGTTACCAATCTAACTGCATTGCACTGACAGAGCTGAGCTCTGTCACCAATATGACTGCATTACACTGACAGAGATGAGCTCTGTAACCAATATGACTGCATTACACTGACAGAGATGAGCTCTGTTACCAATCTGACTGCATTGCACTGACAGAGCTGTGCTCTGTTACCAATCTGACTGCATTACACTGACAGAGCTGTGCTCTGTTACCAATCTGACTGCATTACACTGACAGAGCTGTGCTCTGTTACCAATATGACTCCATTACACTGACAGAGATGAGCTCTGTTACCAATCTGACTGCATTACACTGACAGGGCTGTGCTCTGTTACCAATATGACTGCATTACACTGACAGAGCTCTGTTACCAATATGACTGCATTACACTGACAGAGCTGAGCTCTGTTACCAATATGACTGCATTACACTGACAGAGTTCTGTTAGCAATCTGACTGTATTACACTGAAATAGCTGTGCCCTGTTACGAACATGACTGCATTACACTGACAGAGCTCTGTTACCAATTTTACTGCATTACACTGACAGAGCTGTGCTCTGTTACCAGTCTGACTGCATTACACTGACAGAGCTGTGCTCTGTTACCAATCTGACTGCATTGCACTGACAGAGCTGTGCTCTGTTACCAATATGACTGCATTACACTGACAGAGCTGTGCCCTGTTACCAATCTGACTGCATTACACTGACAGAGCTAAGCTCTGTTACCAATATGACTGCATTACACTGACAGAGCTGTGCTCTGTTACCAATCTGACTGCATTACACTGACAGAGCTGAGCTCTGTTACCAATCTGACTGCATTGCACTGACCGAACTGAGCTGTTACCAATCTGACTGCATTACACTGACAGGGCTGTGCTCTGTTACCAATATGACTACATTACACTGACAGAGCTATGCTCTGTAACCAATATGACTGCATTACACTGACAGAGCTCTGTTACCAATCTGACTGCATTACACTGAAATAGCTGTGCTCTGTTACCAATATGACTGCATTACACTGACAGAGCTGAGCTCTGTTACCAATATGACTGCATTACACTGACAGAGCTGTGCTCTGTTACCAGTCTGACTGCATTACACTGACAGAGCTGTGCTCTGTTACCAATCTGACTGCATTGCACTGACAGAGCTGTGCTCTGTTACCAATCTGACTGCTTTACACTGACAGAGCTGTGCTCTGTTACCAATCTGACTGCATTACACTGACAGAGCAAAGCTCTGTTACCAATATGACTGCATTACACTGACAGAGCTCTGTTACCAATATGACTGCATTACACTGACAGAGCTAAGCTCTGTTACCAATATGACTGCATTACACTGACAGAGCTGAGCTCTGTTACCACTATGAGTTCATTACACTGACAGAGCTGAGCTCTGTTACCAATCTGACTGCATTACACTGAAATAGCTGTGTTCTGTTACCAATCTGACTGCATTACACTGACAGATTTCTGTTACCAATCTGACTGCATTACACTGAAATAGCTGTGCTCTGTTACCAATCTGAGTGCATTACACTGACAGAGCTGTGCTCTGTTACCAATCTGACTGCATTACACTGACAGAGCTGTGCTCTGTTACCAATCCGACTGCATTACACTGACAGAGCTGTGCTCTGTTACCAATCTGACTGCATTACACTGACAGAACTGAGCTGTTACCAATCTGACTGCATTACACTGACAGAGCTGAGCTCTGTTACCAATCTGACTGCATTACACTGCCAGAGCTGTGCTCTGTTACCAATCTGACTGCATTGCACTGACAGAGCTGTGCTCTGTTACCGATAAGACTGCATTACATTACATTACACTGCTCTGTTACCTGTCTGACTGCATTACACTGACAGAGCTGTACTCTGTTACCAATCTGACAGCATTGCACTGACAGAGCTGAGCTCTGTTACCAATATGACTGCATTACACTGACAGAGCTGAGCTCTGTTACCACTATGACTGCATTACACTGACAGAGCTGAGCTCTGTTACCAATCTGACTGCATTACATTGAAATAGCTGTGCTCTGTTACCAATATGACTGCATTACACTGACAGAGCTCTGTTACCAGTCTGACTGCATTACACTGACAGAGCTGTGCTCTGTTACCAATCTGACTGCATTGCACTGACAGAGCTGTGCTCTGTTACCAATATGACTGCATTACACTGACAGAGCTGTGCTCTGTTACCAATCTGACTGCATTACACTGACAGAGCTAAGCTCTGTTACCAATATGACTGCATTACACTGAAATAGCTGTGCTCTGTTACCAATATGACTGCATTACACTGACAGAGCTCTGTTACCAGTCTGACTGCATTACACTGACAGAGCTGTGCTCTGTTACCAATCTGACTGCATTGCACTGACAGAGCTGTGCTCTGTTACCAATATGACTGCATTACACTGACAGAGCTGTGCTCTGTTACCAATCTGACTGCATTACACTGACAGAGCTAAGCTCTGTTACCAATATGACTGCATTACACTGAAATAGCTGTGCTCTTTTATCAATATGACTGCATTACACTGACAGAGCTAAGCTCTGTTATCAATATGACTGCATTACACTGACAGAGCTCTGTTACCAATATGACTGCATTACACTGACAGAGCTAAGCTCTGTTACCAATATGACTGCATTACACTGACAGAGCTGAGCTCTGTTACCACTATGACTTCATTACACTGACAGAGCTGAGCTCTGTTACCAATCTGACTGCATTACACTGAAATAGCTGTGTTCTGTTACCAATCTGACTGCATTATACTGACAGATTTCTGTTACCAATCTGACTGCATTACACTGAAATAGCTGTGCTCTGTTACCAATCTGACTGCATTACTCTGAAATAGCTGTGCTCTGTTACCAATCTGACTGCATTACACTGAAATAGCTGTGCTCTGTTATCAATATGGCTGCATTTCACTGACAGAGCTCTGTTACCAATATGACTGCATTGCACTGGCAGAGCTGTGCTCTGTAACCAATATGTCTGCATTATACTGACAGAGCTGAGCTCTGTTACCAATTTGACTGCATTACACTGACAGATCTCTGTTACCAATCTGACTGCATTACACTGACAGAGCTGTGCTCTGTTACCAATCTGACTGCATTACACTGAAATAGCTGTGCTCTGTTACCAATCTGACTGCATTGCTCTGACAGAGCTGTGCTCTGTTACCAATATGACTGCATTATACTGACAGAGCTGTGCTCTGTTACCAATCTGACTGCATTACACTGACAGAGCTGAGCTCTGTTACCAATATGACTGCATTACACTGAAATAGCTGTGCTCTTTTATCAATATGACTGCATTACACTGACAGAGCTGAGCTGTTACCAATCTGACTGCATTACACTGCCAGAGCTGTGCTCTGTTACCAATCTGACTGCATTGCACTGACAGAGCTGTGCTCTGTTACCAATATGACTGCATTACACTGACAGAGCTGTGCTCTGTTACCAATCTGACTGCATTGCACTGACAGAGCTGTGCTCTGTTACCAATCTGACTGCATTGCACTGACAGAGCTGTGCTCTGTTACCAATCTGACTGCATTACACTGACAGAGCTAAGCTCTGTTACCAATATGACTGCATTACACTGACAGAGCTGAGCTCTGTTACCAATATGACTGCATTACACTGAAATAGCTGTGCTCTGTTATCAATATGGCTGCATTACACTGACAGAGCTCTGTTACCAATATGACTGCATTACACTGGCAGAGCTGTGCTCTGTAACCAATATGTCTGCATTATACTGACAGAGCTGAGCTCTGTTACCAATCTGACTGCATTACACTGACAGATCTCTGTTACCAATCTGACTGCATTACACTGACAGAGCTGTGCTCTGTTACCAATCTGACTGCATACACTGAAATAGCTGTGCTCTGTTACCAATCTGACTGCATTACACTGACAGAGCTGTGCTCTGTTACCAAACTGACTGCATTACACTGACAGAGATAAGCTCTGTTACCAATCTGACTGCATTACACTGACAGGGCTGTGCTCTGTTACCAATATGACTGCATTACACTGTCAGAGCTATGCTCTGTAACCAATATGACTGCATTACACTGACAGAGCTGTGCTCTGTTACCAATCTGACTGCATTACACTGACAGACCTGAGCTCTGTTACCAATCTGACTGCATTGCACTGACCGAACTGAGCTGTTACCAATCTGACTGCATTACACTGACAGAGCTGAGCTCTGTTACCAATCTGACTGCATTACACTGCCAGAGCTGGGCTCTGTTACCAATCTGACTGCATTGCACTGACAGAGCTGTGCTCTGTTACCAATATGACTGCATTACACTGACAGAGCTGTGCTCTGTTACCAAACTGACTGCATTACACTGACAGAGCTGTGCTCTGTTACCAATCTGACTGCATTACACTGAAATAGCTGTGCTCTGTTACCAATCTGACTGCATTGCTCTGACAGAGCTGTGCTCTGTTACCAATATGACTGCATTATACTGACAGAGCTGTGCTCTGTTACCAATCTGACTGCATTACACTGAAATAGCTGTGCTCTGTTACCAATCTGACTGCATTGCTCTGACAGAGCTGTGCTCTGTTACCAATATGACTGCATTATACTGACAGAGCTGTGCTCTGTTACCAATCTGACTGCATTACACTGACAGAGCTGTGCTCTGTTACCAATCTGACTGCATTACACTGAAATAGCTGTGCTCTGTTACCAATCTGACTGCATTGCTCTGACAGAGCTGTGCTCTGTTACCAATATGACTGCATTATACTGACAGAGCTGTGCTCTGTTACCAATCTGACTGCATTACACTGACAGAGCTGAGCTCTGTTACCAATATGACTGCATTACACTGAAATAGCTGTGCTCTTTTATCAATATGACTGCATTACACTGACAGAGCTGAGCTGTTACCAATCTGACTGCATTACACTGCCAGAGCTGTGCTCTGTTACCAATCTGACTGCATTGCACTGACAGAGCTGTGCTCTGTTACCAATATGACTGCATTACACTGACAGAGCTGTGCTCTGTTACCAATCTGACTGCATTGCACTGACAGAGCTGTGCTCTGTTACCAATCTGACTGCATTGCACTGACAGAGCTGTGCTCTGTTACCAATCTGACTGCATTACACTGACAGAGCTAAGCTCTGTTACCAATATGACTGCATTACACTGACAGAGCTGAGCTCTGTTACCAATATGACTGCATTACACTGAAATAGCTGTGCTCTGTTATCAATATGGCTGCATTACACTGACAGAGCTCTGTTACCAATATGACTGCATTACACTGGCAGAGCTGTGCTCTGTAACCAATATGTCTGCATTATACTGACAGAGCTGAGCTCTGTTACCAATCTGACTGCATTACACTGACAGATCTCTGTTACCAATCTGACTGCATTACACTGACAGAGCTGTGCTCTGTTACCAATCTGACTGCATACACTGAAATAGCTGTGCTCTGTTACCAATCTGACTGCATTACACTGACAGAGCTGTGCTCTGTTACCAAACTGACTGCATTACACTGACAGAGATAAGCTCTGTTACCAATCTGACTGCATTACACTGACAGGGCTGTGCTCTGTTACCAATATGACTGCATTACACTGTCAGAGCTATGCTCTGTAACCAATATGACTGCATTACACTGACAGAGCTGTGCTCTGTTACCAATCTGACTGCATTACACTGACAGAGCTGAGCTCTGTTACCAATCTGACTGCATTGCACTGACCGAACTGAACTGTTACCAATCTGACTGCATTACACTGACAGAGCTGAGCTCTGTTACCAATCTGACTGCATTACACTGCCAGAGCTGGGCTCTGTTACCAATCTGACTGCATTGCACTGACAGAGCTGTGCTCTGTTACCAATATGACTGCATTACACTGACAGAGCTGTGCTCTGTTACCAAACTGACTGCATTACACTGACAGAGCTGTGCTCTGTTACCAATCTGACTGCATTACACTGACAGAGATAAGCTCTGTTACCAATCTGACTGCATTACACTGACAGGGCTGTGCTCTGTTACCAATATGACTACATTACACTGACAGAGCTATGCTCTGTAACCAATATGACTGCATTACACTGACAGAGCTCTGTTACCAATCTGACTGCATTACACTGAAATAGCTGTGCTCTGTTACCAATATGACTGCATTACACTGACAGAGCTGAGCTCTGTTACCAATATGACTGCATTACACTGACAGAGCTGTGCTCTGTTACCAGTCTGAGTGCATTACACTGACAGAGCTGTGCTCTGTTACCAATCTGACTGCATTGCACTGACAGAGCTGTGCTCTGTTACCAATCTGACTGCATTACACTGACAGAGCTGTGCTCTGTTACCAATCTGACTGCATTACACTGACAGAGCTAAGCTCTGTTACCAATATGACTGCATTACACTGACAGAGCTCTGTTACCAATATGACTGCATTACACTGACAGAGCTAAGCTCTGTTACCAATATGACTGCATTACACTGACAGAGCTGAGCTCTGTTACCACTATGACTTCATTACACTGACAGAGCTAAGCTCTGTTACCAATCTGACTGCATTACACTGACAGATTTCTGTTACCAATCTGACTGCATTACACTGAAATAGCTGTGCTCTGTTACCAATCTGACTGCATTACACTGACAGAGCTGTGCTCTGTTACCAATCTGACTGCATTACACTGACAGAGCTGTGCTCTGTTACCAATCCGACTGCATTACACTGACAGAGCTGTGCTCTGTTACCAATCTGACTGCATTACACTGACAGAACTGAGCTGTTACCAATCTGACTGCATTACACTGACAGAGCTGAGCTCTGTTACCAATCTGACTGCATTACACTGCCAGAGCTGTGCTCTGTTACCAATCTGACTGCATTGCACTGACAGAGCTGTGCTCTGTTACCGATAAGACTGCATTACATTACATTACACTGCTCTGTTACCTGTCTTACTGCATTACACTGACAGAGCTGTGCTCTGTTACCAATCTGACTGCATTGCACTGACAGAGCTGAGCTCTGTTACCAATATGACTGCATTACACTGACAGAGCTGAGCTATGTTACCACTATGACTGCATTACACTGACAGAGCTGAGCTCTGTTACCAATCTGATTGCATTACACTGAAATAGCTGTGCTCTGTTACCAATATGACTGCATTACACTGACAGAGCTCTGTTACCAGTCTGACTGCATTACACTGACAGAGCTGTGCTCTGTTACCAATCTGACTGCATTGCACTGACAGAGCTGTGCTCTGTTACCAATATGACTGCATTACACTGACAGAGCTGTGCTCTGTTACCAATCTGACTGCATTACACTGACAGAGCTAAGCTCTGTTACCAATATGACTGCATTAAACTGAAATAGCTGTGCTCTTTTATCAATATGACTGCATTACACTGACAGAGGTAAGCTCTGTTATCAATATGACTGCATTACACTGACAGAGCTCTGTTACCAATATGACTGCATTACACTGACAGAGCTAAGCTCTGTTACCAATCTGACTGCATTACACTGACAGATTTCTGTTACCAATCTGACTGCATTACACTGAAATAGCTGTGCTCTGTTATCAATATGGCTGCATTACACTGACAGAGATAAGCTCTGTTACCAATCTGACTGCATTACACTGACAGGGCTGTGCTCTGTTACCAATATGACTGCATTACACTGTCAGAGCTATGCTCTGTAACCAATATGACTGCATTACACTGACAGAGCTGTGCTCTGTTACCAATCTGACTGCATTACACTGACAGAGCTGAGCTCTGTTACCAATCTGACTGCATTGCACTGACCGAACTGAGCTGTTACCAATCTGACTGCATTACACTGACAGAGCTGAGCTCTGTTACCAATCTGACTGCATTACACTGCCAGAGCTGGGCTCTGTTACCAATCTGACTGCATTGCACTGACAGAGCTGTGCTCTGTTACCAATATGACTGCATTACACTGACAGAGCTGTGCTCTGTTACCAAACTGACTGCATTACACTGACAGAGCTGTGCTCTGTTACCAATCTGACTGCATTACACTGACAGAGATAAGCTCTGTTACCAATCTGACTGCATTACACTGACAGGGCTGTGCTCTGTTACCAATATGACTACATTACACTGACAGAGCTATGCTCTGTAACCAATATGACTGCATTACACTGACAGAGCTCTGTTACCAATCTGACTGCATTACACTGAAATAGCTGTGCTCTGTTACCAATATGACTGCATTACACTGACAGAGCTGAGCTCTGTTACCAATATGACTGCATTACACTGACAGAGCTGTGCTCTGTTACCAGTCTGAGTGCATTACACTGACAGAGCTGTGCTCTGTTACCAATCTGACTGCATTGCACTGACAGAGCTGTGCTCTGTTACCAATCTGACTGCATTACACTGACAGAGCTGTGCTCTGTTACCAATCTGACTGCATTACACTGACAGAGCTAAGCTCTGTTACCAATATGACTGCATTACACTGACAGAGCTCTGTTACCAATATGACTGCATTACACTGACAGAGCTGTGCTCTGTTACCGATAAGACTGCATTACATTACATTACACTGCTCTGTTACCTGTCTTACTGCATTACACTGACAGAGCTGTGCTCTGTTACCAATCTGACTGCATTGCACTGACAGAGCTGAGCTCTGTTACCAATATGACTGCATTACACTGACAGAGCTGAGCTATGTTACCACTATGACTGCATTACACTGACAGAGCTGAGCTCTGTTACCAATCTGACTGCATTACACTGAAATAGCTGTGCTCTGTTACCAATATGACTGCATTACACTGACAGAGCTCTGTTACCAGTCTGACTGCATTACACTGACAGAGCTGTGCTCTGTTACCAATCTGACTGCATTGCACTGACAGAGCTGTGCTCTGTTACCAATATGACTGCATTACACTGACAGAGCTGTGCTCTGTTACCAATCTGACTGCATTACACTGACAGAGCTAAGCTCTGTTACCAATATGACTGCATTAAACTGAAATAGCTGTGCTCTTTTATCAATATGACTGCATTACACTGACAGAGGTAAGCTCTGTTATCAATATGACTGCATTACACTGACAGAGCTCTGTTACCAATATGACTGCATTACACTGACAGAGCTAAGCTCTGTTACCAATCTGACTGCATTACACTGACAGATTTCTGTTACCAATCTGACTGCATTACACTGAAATAGCTGTGCTCTGTTATCAATATGGCTGCATTACACTGACAGAGCTCTGTTACCAATATGACTGCATTGCACTGGCAGAGCTGTGCTCTGTAACCAATATGTCTGCATTATACTGACAGAGCTGAGCTCTGTTACCAATCTGACTGCATTATACTGACAGAGCTGTGCTCTGTTACCTATCTAACTGCATTGCACTGACAGAGCTAAGCTCTGTTACCAATATGACTGCATTACACTGACAGAGCTGAGCTCTGTTACCACTATGACTTCATTACACTGACAGGGCTGAGCTCTGTTACCAATCTGACTGCATTACACTGAAATAGCTGTGTTCTGTTACCAATCTGACTGCATTACACTGACAGATTTCTGTTACCAATCTGACTGCATTACACTGAAATAGCTGTGCTCTGTTACCAATCTGACTGCATTACACTGACAGAGCTGTGCTCTGTTACCAATCTGACTGCATTACACTGACAGAGCTGTGCTCTGTTACCAATCTGACTGCATTACACTGACAGAGCTGTGCTCTGTTACCAATCTGACTGCATTACACTGACAGAACTGAGCTGTTACCAATCTGACTGCATTACACTGACAGAGCTGAGCTCTGTTACCAATCTGACTGCATTACACTGCCAGAGCTGTGCTCTGTTACCAATCTGACTGCATTGCACTGACAGAGCTGTGCTCTGTTACCGATAAGACTGCATTACATTACATTACACTGCTCTGTTACCTGTCTGACTGCATTACACT
Organism: Saccoglossus kowalevskii; assembly: GCF_978046115.1. Classification (NCBI taxonomy): domain Eukaryota; kingdom Metazoa; phylum Hemichordata; class Enteropneusta; family Harrimaniidae; genus Saccoglossus; species Saccoglossus kowalevskii. The sequence goes on along the minus strand of NC_140647.1, from coordinate 37,536,161 downwards.
GACAGAGCTGTGCTCTGTTACCAATCTGACAGCATTGCACTGACAGAGCTGAGCTCTGTTACCAATATGACTGCATTACACTGACAGAGCTGAGCTCTGTTACCACTATGACTGCATTACACTGACAGAGCTGAGCTCTGTCACCAATCTGACTGCATTACATTGAAATAGCTGTGCTCTGTTACCAATATGACTGCATTACACTGACAGAGCTCTGTTACTAGTCTGACTGCATTACACTGACAGAGCTGTGCTCTGTTACCAATCTGACTGCATTGCACTGACAGAGCTGTGCTCTGTTACCAATATGACTGCATTACACTGACAGAGCTGTGCTCTGTTACCAATCTGACTGCATTACACTGATAGAGCTAAGCTCTGTTACCAATATGACTGCATTACACTGAAATAGCTGTGCTCTTTTATCAATATGACTGCATTACACTGACAGAGCTAAGCTCTGTTATCAATATGACTGCATTACACTGACAGAGCTCTGTTACCAATATGACTGCATTACACTGACAGAGCTAAGCTCTGTTACCAATATGACTGCATTACACTGACAGAGCTGAGCTCTGTTACCACTATGACTTCATTACACTGACAGAGCTGAGCTCTGTTACCAATCTGACTGCATTACACTGAAATAGCTGTGTTCTGTTACCAATCTGACTGCATTACACTGACAGATTTCTGTTACCAATCTGACTGCATTACACTGAAATAGCTGTGCTCTGTTACCAATCTGACTGCATTACACTGACAGATTTCTGTTACCAATCTGACTGCATTACACTGAAATAGCTGTGCTCTGTTATCAATATGGCTGCATTACACTGACAGAGCTCTGTTACCAATATGACTGCATTGCACTGGCAGAGCTGTGCTCTGTAACCAATATGTCTGCATTATACTGACAGAGCTGAGCTCTGTTACCAATCTGACTGCATTACACTGACAGAGCTGTGCTCTGTTACCAATCTGACTGCATTACACTGAAATAGCTGTGCTCTGTTACCAATCTGACTGCATTGCACTGACACAGCTGTGCTCTGTTACCAATATGACTGCATTATACTGACAGAGCTGTGCTCTGTTACCAATCTGACTGCATTACACTGACAGAGCTGAGCTCTGTTACCAATATGACTGCATTACACTGAAATAGCTGTGCTCTGTAACCAATATGTCTGCATTATACTGACAGAGCTGTGCTCTGTTACCAATCTGACTGCATTACACTGACAGAGCTGTGCTATGTTACCAATCTGACTGCATTACACTGACAGAGCTGTGCTCTGTTACCAATCCGACTGCATTACACTGACAGAGCTGTGCTCTGTTACCAATCTGACTGCATTACACTGACAGAACTGAGCTGTTACCAATCTGACTGCATTACACTGACAGAGCTGAGCTCTGTTACCAATCTGACTGCATTACACTGCCACAGCTGTGCTCTGTTACCAATCTGACTGCATTGCACTGACAGAGCTGTGCTCTGTTACCGATAAGACTGCATTACATTACATTACACTGCTCTGTTACCTGTCTGACTGCATTACACTGAGAGAGCTGTGCTCTGTTACCAATCTAACTGCATTGCACTGACAGAGCTGAGCTCTGTTACCAATATGACTGCATTACACTGACAGAGCTGAGCTCTGTTACCACTATGACTGCATTACACTGACAGAGCTGAGCTCTGTTACCAATCTGACTGCATTACATTGAAATAGCTGTGCTCTGTTACCAATATGACTGCATTACACTGACAGAGCTCTGTTACCAGTCTGACTGCATTACACTGGCAGAGCTGTGCTCTGTTACCAATCTGACTGCATTGCACTGACAGAGCTGTGCTCTGTTACCAATATGACTGCATTACACTGACAGAGCTGTGCTCTGTTACCAATCTGACTGCATTACACTGACAGAGCTAAGCTCTGTTACCAATATGACTGCATTACACTGAAATAGCTGTGCTCTTTTATCAATATGACTGCATTACACTGACAGAGCTAAGCTCTGTTATCAATATGACTGCATTACACTGACAGAGCTCTGTTACCAATATGACTGCATTACACTGACAGAGCTAAGCTCTGTTACCAATCTGAGTGCATTACACTGACAGATTTCTGTTACCAATCTGACTGCATTACACTGAAATAGCTGTGCTCTGTTATCAATATGGCTGCATTACACTGACAGAGCTCTGTTACCAATATGACTGCATTGCACTGGCAGAGCTGTGCTCTGTAACCAATATGTCTGCATTATACTGACAGAGCTGAGCTCTGTTACCAATCTGACTGCATTACACTGACAGAGCTGTGCTCTGTTACCAATCTGACTGCATTACACTGAAATAGCTGTGCTCTGTTACCAATCTGACTGCATTGCACTGACAGAGCTGTGCTCTGTTACCAATATGACTGCATTATACTGACAGAGCTGTGCTCTGTTACCAATCTGACTGCATTACACTGACAGAGCTGAGCTCTGTTACCAATATGACTGCATTACACTGAAATAGCTGTGCTCTTTTATCAATATGACTGCATTACACTGACAGAGCTGAGCTGTTACCAATCTGACTGCATTACACTGCCAGAGCTGTGCTCTGTTACCAATCTGACTGCATTGTACTGACAGAGCTGTGCTCTGTTACCAATATGACTGCATTACACTGACAGAGCTGTGCTCTGTTACCAATCTGACCGCATTGCACTGACAGAGCTGTGCTCTGTTACCAATCTGACTGCATTGCACTGACAGAGCTGTGCTCTGTTACCAATCTGACTGCATTACACTGACAGAGCTAAGCTCTGTTACCAATATGACTGCATTACACTGACAGAGCTGAGCTCTGTTACCAATATGACTGCATTACACTGAAATAGCTGTGCTCTGTTATCAATATGGCTGCATTACACTGACAGAGCTCTGTTACCAATATGACTGCATTACACTGGCAGAGCTGTGCTCTGTAACCAATATGTCTGCATTATACTGACAGAGCTGAGCTCTGTTACCAATCTGACTGCATTACACTGACAGATCTCTGTTACCAATCTGACTGCATTACACTGACAGAGCTGTGCTCTGTTACCAATCTGACTGCATACACTGAAATAGCTGTGCTCTGTTACCAATCTGACTGCATTACACTGACAGAGCTGTGCTCTGTTACCAAACTGACTGCATTACACTGACAGAGATAAGCTCTGTTACCAATCTGACTGCATTACACTGACAGGGCTGTGCTCTGTTACCAATATGACTGCATTACACTGTCAGAGCAATGCTCTGTAACCAATATGACTGCATTACACTGACAGAGCTGAGCTCTGTTACCAATATGACTGCATTGCACTGACAGAGCTGAGCTCTGTTACCAATATGACTGCATTACACTGACAGAGCTCTGTTACCAATATGACTGCATTGCACTGACAGAGCTGTGCTTTGTTACCAGTCTGACTGCATTACACTGACAGAGCTGTGCTCTGTTACCAATCTGACTGCATTGCACTGACAGTGCTGTGCTCTGTTACCAATATGACTGTATTACACTGACAGAGCTGTGCTCTGTTACCAATCTGACTGCATTACACTGACAGAGCTAAGCTCTGTTACCAATATGACTGCATTACACTGAAATAGCTGTGCTCTGTTATCAATATGACTGCATTACACTGTCAGAGCTGTGCTCTGTTACCAATATGACTGCATTACACTGACAGAGCTAAGCTCTGTTACCAATCTGACTGCATTACACTGAAATAGCTGTGCTCTGTTACCAATATGACTGCATTACACTGACAGAGCTGAGCTCTGCTACCAATATGACTGCATTACACTGACAGAGCTGTGCTCTGTTACCAGTCTGACTGCATTACACTGACAGAGCTGTGCTCTGTTACCAATCTGACTGCATTGCACTGACAGAGCTGTGCTCTGTTACCAATCTGACTGCATTACACTGACAGAGCTGTGCTCTGTTACCAATCTGACTGCATTACACTGACAGAGCTAAGCTCTGTTACCAATATGACTGCATTACACTGACAGAGCTGAGCTCTGTTACCACTATGACTTCATTACACTGACAGAGCTGAGCTCTGTTACCAATCTGACTGCATTACACTGAAATAGCTGTGTTCTGTTACCAATCTGACTGCATTACACTGACAGATTTCTGTTACCAATCTGACTGCATTACACTGAAATAGCTGTGCTCTGTTACCAATCTGACTGCATTACACTGACAGAGCTGTGCTCTGTTACCAATCTGACTGCATTACACTGACAGAGCTGTGCTCTGTTACCAATCCGACTGCATTACACTGACAGAGCTGTGCTCTGTTACCAATATGACTCCATTACACTGACAGAGATGAGCTCTGTTACCAATCTGACTGCATTACACTGACAGAGCTGTGCTCTGTTACCAATCTGACTGCATTACACTGCCAGAGCTGAGCTGTTACTAATCTGACTGCATTACACTGACAGAACTGAGCTGTTACCAATCTGACTGCATTACACTGACAGAGCTGAGCTCTGTTACCAATCTGACTGCATTACACTGCCAGAGCTGTGCTCTGTTACCAATCTGACTGCATTGCACTGGCAGAGCTGTGCTCTGTTACCGATAAGACTGCATTACATTACATTACACTGCTCTGTTACCTGTCTGACTGCATTACACTGACAGAGCTGTGCTCTGTTACCAATCTGACTGCATTGCACTGACAGAGCTGAGCTCTGTTACCAATATGACTGCATTACACAGACAGAGCTGAGCTCTGTTACCACTATGACTGCATTACACTGACAGAGCTGAGCTCTGTTACCAATCTGACTGCATTACATTGAAATAGCTGTGCTCTGTTACCAATATGACTGCATTACACTGACAGAGCTCTGTTACCAATATGACTGCATTACACTGACAGAGCTGTGCTCTGTTACCAGTCTGACTGCATTACACTGACAGAGCTGTGCTCTGTTACCAATCTGACTGCATTGCACTGACAGAGCTGTGCTCTGTTACCAATCTGACTGCATTACACTGACAGAGCTGTGCTCTGTTACCAATCTGACTGCATTACACTGACAGAGCTAAGCTCTGTTACCAATATGACTGCATTACACTGAAATAGCTGTGCTCTGTTATCAATCTGACTGCATTACACTGACAGATCTCTGTTACCAATCTGACTGCATTACACTGACAGAGCTGTGCTCTGTTACCAATCTGACTGCATTACACTGAAATAGCTGTGCTCTGTTACCAATCTGACTGCATTGCACTGACAGAGCTGTGCTCTGTTACCAATATGACTGCATTATACTGACAGAGCTGTGCTCTGTTACCAATCTGACTGCATTACACTGACAGAGCTGAGCTCTGTTACCAATATGACTGCATTACACTGAAATAGCTGTGCTCTTTTATCAATATGACTGCATTACACTGACAGAGCTGAGCTGTTACCAATCTGACTGCATTACACTGCCAGAGCTGTGCTCTGTTACCAATCTGACTGCATTGCACTGACAGAGCTGTGCTCTGTTACCAATATGACTGCATTACACTGACAGAGCTGTGCTCTGTTACCAATCTGACTGCATTGCACTGACAGAGCTGTGCTCTGTTACCAATCTGACTGCATTGCACTGACAGAGCTGTGCTCTGTTACCAATCTGACTGCATTACACTGACAGAGCTAAGCTCTGTTACCAATATGACTGCATTACACTGACAGAGCTGAGCTCTGTTACCAATATGACTGCATTACACTGAAATTGCTGTGCTCTGTTATCAATATGGCTGCATTACACTGACAGAGCTGAGCTCTGTTACCAATCTGACTGCATACACTGAAATAGCTGTGCTCTGTTACCAATCTGACTGCATTACACTGACAGAGCTGTGCTCTGTTACCAAACTGACTGCATTACTCTGACAGTGCTGTGCTCTGTTACCAATATGACTGTATTACACTGACAGAGCTGTGCTCTGTTACCAATCTGACTGCATTACACTGACAGAGCTAAGCTCTGTTACCAATATGACTGCATTACACTGAAATAGCTGTGCTCTGTTATCAATATGACTGCATTACACTGACAGAGCTCTGTTACCAATATGACTGCATTACACTGACAAAGCTAAGCTCTGTTACCAATCTGACTGCATTACACTGAAATAGCTGTGCTCTGTTACCAATCTGACTGCATTACACTGCCAGAGCTGAGCTGTTACTAATCTGACTGCATTACACTGACAGAACTGAGCTGTTACCAATCTGACTGCATTACACTGACAGAGCTGAGCTCTGTTACCAATCTGACTGCATTACACTGCCAGAGCTGTGCTCTGTTACCAATCTGACTGCATTGCACTGGCAGAGCCGTGCTCTGTTACCGATAAGACTGCATTACATTACTTTACACTGCTCTGTTACCTGTCTGACTGCATTACACTGACAGAGCTGTGCTCTGTTACCAATCTGACTGCATTGCACTGACAGAGCTGAGCTCTGTTACCAATATGACTGCATTACACAGACAGAGCTGAGCTCTGTTACCACTATGACTGCATTACACTGACAGAGCTGAGCTCTGTTACCAATCTGACTGCATTACATTGAAATAGCTGTGCTCTGTTACCAATATGACTGCATTACACTGACAGAGCTCTGTTACCAATATGACTGCATTACACTGACAGAGCTGTGCTCTGTTACCAGTCTGACTGCATTACACTGACAGAGCTGTGCTCTATTACCAATCTGACTGCATTGCACTGACAGAGCTGTGCTCTGTTACCAATCTGACTGCATTACACTGACAGAGCTGTGCTCTGTTACCAATCTGACTGCATTACACTGACAGAGCTAAGCTCTGTTACCAATATGACTGCATTACACTGAAATAGCTGTGCTCTGTTATCAATATGACTGCATTACACTGACAGAGCTCTGTTACCAATATGACTGCATTACACTGACAGAGCTAAGCTCTGTTACCAATCTGACTGCATTACACTGAAATAGCTGTGCTCTGTTACCAATATGACTGCATTACACTGACAGAGCTGTGCCCTGTTACCAATATGACTGCATTACACTGACAGAGCTGTGCTCTGTTACCAATATGACTGCATTACACTGACAGAGCTAAGCTCTGTTACCAATATGACTGCATTACACTGAACTAGCTGTGCTCTGTTATCAATATGACTGCATTACACTGACAGAGCTGTGCTCTGTTACCAATCTGACCACATTACACTGACAGAGCTGTGCTCTGTTACCAATCTGACTGCATTACACTGACAGAGCTAAGCTCTGTTACCAATATGACTGCATTACACTGACAGAGCTAAGCTCTGTTACCAATATGACTGCATTACACTGACAGAGCTAAGCTCTGTTATCAATATGACTGCATTACACTGAAATAGCTGTGCTCTGTTATCAATATGACTGCATTACACTGACAGAGCTGAGCTCTGTTACCACTATGACTTCATTACACTGACAGAGCTGAGCTCTGTTACCAATATGACTGCATTACACTGACTGAGCTGAGCTCTGTTACCAGTCTGACTGCATTACACTGAAATAGCTGTGCTCTGTTACCAATCTGACTGCATTACACTGACAGATTTCTGTTACCAATCTGACTGCATTACACTGAAATAGCTGTGCTCTGTTACCAATCTGACTGCATTACACTGACAGAGCTGTGCTCTGTTACCAATCTGACTGCATTACACTGACAGAGCTGTGCTCTGTTACCAATCCGACTGCATTACACTGACAGAGCTGTGCTCTGTTACCAATATGACTCCATTACACTGACAGAGATGAGCTCTGTTACCAATCTGACTGCATTACACTGAAATAGCTGTGCTCTGTTATCAATATGGCTGCATTACACTGACAGAGCTCTGTTACCAATATGACTGCATTGCACTGGCAGAGCTGTGCTCTGTAACCAATATGTCTGCATTATACTGACAGAGCTGAGCTCTGTTACCAATCTGACTGCATTACACTGACAGATCTCTGTTACCAATCTGACTGCATTACACTGACAGAGCTGTGCTCTGTTACCAATCTGACTGCATTACACTGAAATAGCTGTGCTCTGTTACCAATCTGACTGCATTGCACTGACAGAGCTGTGCTCTGTTACCAATATGACTGCATTATACTGACAGAGCTGTGCTCTGTTACCAATCTGACTGCATTATACTGACAGAGCTGAGCTCTGTTACCAATATGACTGCATTACACTGAAATAGCTGTGCTCTTTTATCAATATGACTGCATTACACTGACAGAGCTGAGCTGTTACCAATCTGACTGCATTACACTGCCAGAGCTGTGCTCTGTTACCAATCTGACTGCATTACATTGAAATAGCTGTGCTCTGTTACCAATATGACTGCATTACACTGACAGAGCTCTGTTACCAATATGACTGCATTACACTGACAGAGCTGTGCTCTGTTACCAGTCTGACTGCATTACACTGACAGAGCTGTGCTCTGTTACCAATCTGACTGCATTGCACTGACAGAGCTGTGCTCTGTTACCAATCTGACTGCATTACACTGACAGAGCTGTGCTCTGTTACCAATCTGACTGCATTACACTGACAGAGCTGAGCTCTGTTACCAATCTGACTGCATTACATTGAAATAGCTGTGCTCTGTTACCAATATGACTGCATTACACTGACAGAGCTCTGTTACCAATATGACTGCATTACACTGACAGAGCTGTGCTCTGTTACCAGTCTGACTGCATTACACTGACAGAGCTGTGCTCTGTTACCAATCTGACTGCATTGCACTGACAGAGCTGTGCTCTGTTACCAATCTGACTGCATTACACTGACAGAGCTGTGCTCTGTTACCAATCTGACTGCATTACACTGACAGAGCTAAGCTCTGTTACCAATATGACTGCATTACACTGAAATAGCTGTGCTCTGTTATCAATATGACTGCATTACACTGACAGAGCTCTGTTACCAATATGACTGCATTACACTGACAGAGCTAAGCTCTGTTACCAATCTGACTGCATTACACTGAAATAGCTGTGCTCTGTTACCAATATGACTGCATTACACTGACAGAGCTGTGCCCTGTTACCAATATGACTGCATTACACTGACAGAGCTGTGCTCTGTTACCAATATGACTGCATTACACTGACAGAGCTAAGCTCTGTTACCAATATGACTGCATTACACTGAACTAGCTGTGCTCTGTTATCAATATGACTGCATTACACTGACAGAGCTGTGCTCTGTTACCAATCTGACCACATTACACTGACAGAGCTGTGCTCTGTTACCAATCTGACTGCATTACACTGACAGAGCTAAGCTCTGTTACCAATATGACAGCATTACACTGACAGAGCTAAGCTCTGTTACCAATATGACTGCATTACACTGACAGAGCTAAGCTCTGTTATCAATATGACTGCATTACACTGAAATAGCTGTGCTCTGTTATCAATATGACTGCATTACACTGACAGAGCTGAGCTCTGTTACCACTATGACTTCATTACACTGACAGAGCTGAGCTCTGTTACCAATATGACTGCATTACACTGACTGAGCTGAGCTCTGTTACCAGTCTGACTGCATTACACTGAAATAGCTGTGCTCTGTTACCAATCTGACTGCATTACACTGACAGATTTCTGTTACCAATCTGACTGCATTACACTGAAATAGCTGTGCTCTGTTACCAATCTGACTGCATTACACTGACAGAGCTGTGCTCTGTTACCAATCTGACTGCATTACACTGACAGAGCTGTGCTCTGTTACCAATCCGACTGCATTACACTGACAGAGCTGTGCTCTGTTACCAATATGACTCCATTACACTGACAGAGATGAGCTCTGTTACCAATCTGACTGCATTACACTGAAATAGCTGTGCTCTGTTATCAATATGGCTGCATTACACTGACAGAGCTCTGTTACCAATATGACTGCATTGCACTGGCAGAGCTGTGCTCTGTAACCAATATGTCTGCATTATACTGACAGAGCTGAGCTCTGTTACCAATCTGACTGCATTACACTGACAGATCTCTGTTACCAATCTGACTGCATTGCACTGACAGAGCTGTGCTCTGTTACCAATATGACTGCATTATACTGACAGAGCTGTGCTCTGTTACCAATCTGACTGCATTATACTGACAGAGCTGAGCTCTGTTACCAATATGACTGCATTACACTGAAATAGCTGTGCTCTTTTATCAATATGACTGCATTACACTGACAGAGCTGAGCTGTTACCAATCTGACTGCATTACACTGCCAGAGCTGTGCTCTGTTACCAATCTGACTGCATTGCACTGACAGAGCTGTGCTCTGTTACCAATCTGACTGCATTACACTGACAGAGCTAAGCTCTGTTACCAATATGACTGCATTACACTGAAATAGCTGTGCTCTGTTATCAATATGACTGCATTACACTGACAGAGCTCTGTTACCAATATGACTGCATTACACTGACAGAGCTAAGCTCTGTTACCAATCTGACTGCATTACACTGAAATAGCTGTGCTCTGTTACCAATATGACTGCATTACACTGACAGAGCTGTGCCCTGTTACCAATATGACTGCATTACACTGACAGAGCTGTGCTCTGTTACCAATATGACTGCATTACACTGACAGAGCTAAGCTCTGTTACCAATATGACTGCATTACACTGAAATAGCTGTGCTCTGTTATCAATATGACTGCATTACACTGACAGAGCTGTGCTCTGTTACCAATCTGACCACATTACACTGACAGAGCTGTGCTCTGTTACCAATCTGACTGCATTACACTGACAGAGCTGTGCTCTGTTACCAATCTGACCACATTACACTGAAATAGCTATGCTCTTTTACCAATCTGACTGCATTACACTGACAGAGCTGTGCTCTGTTACCAATCCGACTGCATTACACTGACAGAGCTGTGCTCTGTTACCAATATGACTCCATTACACTGACAGAGATGAGCTCTGTTACCAATCTGACTGCATTACACTGAAATAGCTGTGCTCTGTTATCAATATGGCTGCATTACACTGACAGAGCTCTGTTACCAATATGACTGCATTGCACTGGCAGAGCTGTGCTCTGTAACCAATATGTCTGCATTATACTGACAGAGCTGAGCTCTGTTACCAATCTGACTGCATTACACTGACAGATCTCTGTTACCAATCTGACTGCATTACACTGACAGAGCTAAGCTATGTTACCAATCTGACTGCATTGCACTGACAGAGCTGTGCTCTGTTACCAATATGACTGCATTATACTGACAGAGCTGTGCTCTGTTACCAATCTGACTGCATTATACTGACAGAGCTGAGCTCTGTTACCAATATGACTGCATTACACTGAAATAGCTGTGCTCTTTTATCAATATGACTGCATTACACTGACAGAGCTGAGCTGTTACCAATCTGACTGCATTACACTGCCAGAGCTGTGCTCTGTTACCAATCTGACTGCATTGCACTGACAGAGCTGTGCTCTGTTACCAATATGACTGCATTACACTGACAGAGCTGTGCTCTGTTACCAATCTGACTGCATTGCACTGACAGAGCTGTGCTCTGTTACCAATCTGACTGCATTGCACTGACAGAGCTGTGCTCTGTTACCAATCTGACTGCATTACACTGACAGTGCTAAGCTCTGTTACCAATATGACTGCATTACACTGACAGAGCTGAGCTCTGTTACCAATATGACTGCATTACGCTGAAATAGCTGTGCTCTGTTATCAATATGGCTGCATTACACTGACAGAGCTCTGTTACCAATATGACTGCATTGCACTGGCAGAGCTGTGCTCTGTAACCAATATGTCTTCATTACACTGACAGAGATGAGCTCTGTTACCAATCTGACTGCATTACACTGAAATAGCTGTGCTCTGTTATCAATATGGCTGCATTACACTGACAGAGCTCTGTTACCAATATGACTGCATTGCACTGGCAGAGCTGTGCTCTGTAACCAATATGTCTGCATTATACTGACAGAGCTGAGCTCTGTTACCAATCTGACTGCATTACACTGACAGATCTCTGTTACCAATCTGACTGCATTACACTGACAGAGCTGTGCTCTGTTACCAATCTGACTGCATTACACTGAAATAGCTGTGCTCTGTTACCAATCTGACTGCATTGCACTGACAGAGCTGTGCTCTGTTACCAATATGACTGCATTATACTGACAGAGCTGTGCTCTGTTACCAATCTGACTGCATTATACTGACAGAGCTGAGCTCTGTTACCAATATGACTGCATTACACTGAAATAGCTGTGCTCTTTTATCAATATGACTGCATTACACTGACAGAGCTGAGCTGTTACCAATCTGACGGCATTACACTGCCAGAGCTGTGCTCTGTTACCAATCTGACTGCATTGCACTGACAGAGCTGTGCTCTGTTACCAATATGACTGCATTACACTGACAGAGCTGTGCTCTGTTACCAATCTGACTGCATTGCACTGACAGAGCTGTGCTCTGTTACCAATCTGATTGCATTGCACTGACAGAGCTGTGCTCTGTTACCAATCTGACTGCATTACACTGACATAGCTAAGCTCTGTTACCAATATGACTGCATTACACTGACAGAGCTGAGCTCCGTTACCAATATGACTGCATTACGCTGAAATAGCTGTGCTGTGTTATCAATATGGCTGCATTACACTGACAGAGCTCTGTTACCAATATGACTGCATTACACTGGCAAAGCTGTGCTCTGTAACCAATATGTCTGCATTATACTGACAGAGCTGAGCTCTGTTACCAATCTGACTGCATTACACTGACAGATCTCTGTTACCAATCTGACTGCATTACACTGACAGAGCTGTGCTCTGTTACCAATCTGACTGCATACACTAAAATAGCTGTGCTCTGTTACCAATCTGACTGCATTACACTGACAGAGCTGAGCTCTGTTACCAATATGACTGCATTACACTGAAATAACTGTGCTCTTTTATCAATATGACTGCATTACACTGACAGAGCTGAGCTGTTACCAATCTGACTGCATTACACTGCCAGAGCTGTGCTCTGTTACCAATCTGACTGCATTGCACTGACAGAGCTGTGCTCTGTTACCAATATGACTGCATTACACTGACAGAGCTGTGCTCTGTTACCAATCTGACTGCATTGCACTGACAGAGCTGTGCTCTGTTACCAATCTGATTGCATTGCACTGACAGAGCTGTGCTCTGTTACCAATCTGACTGCATTACACTGACATAGCTAAGCTCTGTTACCAATATGACTGCATTACACTGACAGAGCTGAGCTCTGTTACCAATATGACTGCATTACGCTGAAATAGCTGTGCTGTGTTATCAATATGGCTGCATTACACTGACAGAGCTCTGTTACCAATATTACTGCATTACACTGGCAAAGCTGTGCTCTGTAACCAATATGTTTGCATTATACTGACAGAGCTGAGCTCTGTTACCAATCTGACTGCATTACACTGACAGATCTCTGTTACCAATCTGACTGCATTACACTGACAGAGCTGTGCTCTGTTACCAATCTGACTGCATTACACTGACAGAGCTAAGCTCTGTTACCAATATGACTGCATTACACTGAAATAGCTGTGCTCTGTTATCAATATGACTGCATTACACTGACAGAGCTCTGTTACCAATATGACTGCATTACACTGACAGAGCTAAGCTCTGTTACCAATCTGACTGCATTACACTGAAATAGCTGTGCTCTGTTACCAATATGACTGCATTACACTGACAGAGCTGTGCCCTGTTACCAATATGACTGCATTACACTGACAGAGCTGTGCTCTGTTACCAATATGACTGCATTACACTGACAGAGCTAAGCTCTGTTACCAATATGACTGCATTACACTGAACTAGCTGTGCTCTGTTATCAATATGACTGCATTACACTGACAGAGCTGTGCTCTGTTACCAATCTGACCACATTACACTGACAGAGCTGTGCTCTGTTACCAATCTGACTGCATTACACTGACAGAGCTAAGCTCTGTTACCAATATGACTGCATTACACTGACAGAGCTAAGCTCTGTTACCAATATGACTGCATTACACTGACAGAGCTAAGCTCTGTTATCAATATGACTGCATTACACTGAAATAGCTGTGCTCTGTTATCAATATGACTGCATTACACTGACAGAGCTGAGCTCTGTTACCACTATGACTTCATTACACTGACAGAGCTGAGCTCTGTTACCAATATGACTGCATTACACTGACTGAGCTGAGCTCTGTTACCAGTCTGACTGCATTACACTGAAATAGCTGTGCTCTGTTACCAATCTGACTGCATTACACTGACAGATTTCTGTTACCAATCTGACTGCATTACACTGAAATAGCTGTGCTCTGTTACCAATCTGACTGCATTACACTGACAGAGCTGTGCTCTGTTACCAATCTGACTGCATTACACTGACAGAGCTGTGCTCTGTTACCAATCCGACTGCATTACACTGACAGAGCTGTGCTCTGTTACCAATATGACTCCATTACACTGACAGAGATGAGCTCTGTTACCAATCTGACTGCATTACACTGAAATAGCTGTGCTCTGTTATCAATATGGCTGCATTACACTGACAGAGCTCTGTTACCAATATGACTGCATTGCACTGGCAGAGCTGTGCTCTGTAACCAATATGTCTGCATTATACTGACAGAGCTGAGCTCTGTTACCAATCTGACTGCATTACACTGACAGATCTCTGTTACCAATCTGACTGCATTACACTGACAGAGCTGTGCTCTGTTACCAATCTGACTGCATTACACTGAAATAGCTGTGCTCTGTTACCAATCTGACTGCATTGCACTGACAGAGCTGTGCTCTGTTACCAATATGACTGCATTATACTGACAGAGCTGTGCTCTGTTACCAATCTGACTGCATTATACTGACAGAGCTGAGCTCTGTTACCAATATGACTGCATTACACTGAAATAGCTGTGCTCTTTTATCAATATGACTGCATTACACTGACAGAGCTGAGCTGTTACCAATCTGACTGCATTACACTGCCAGAGCTGTGCTCTGTTACCAATCTGACTGCATTACATTGAAATAGCTGTGCTCTGTTACCAATATGACTGCATTACACTGACAGAGCTCTGTTACCAATATGACTGCATTACACTGACAGAGCTGTGCTCTGTTACCAGTCTGACTGCATTACACTGACAGAGCTGTGCTCTGTTACCAATCTGACTGCATTGCACTGACAGAGCTGTGCTCTGTTACCAATCTGACTGCATTACACTGACAGAGCTGTGCTCTGTTACCAATCTGACTGCATTACACTGACAGAGCTGAGCTCTGTTACCAATCTGACTGCATTACATTGAAATAGCTGTGCTCTGTTACCAATATGACTGCATTACACTGACAGAGCTCTGTTACCAATATGACTGCATTACACTGACAGAGCTGTGCTCTGTTACCAGTCTGACTGCATTACACTGACAGAGCTGTGCTCTGTTACCAATCTGACTGCATTGCACTGACAGAGCTGTGCTCTGTTACCAATCTGACTGCATTACACTGACAGAGCTGTGCTCTGTTACCAATCTGACTGCATTACACTGACAGAGCTAAGCTCTGTTACCAATATGACTGCATTACACTGAAATAGCTGTGCTCTGTTATCAATATGACTGCATTACACTGACAGAGCTCTGTTACCAATATGACTGCATTACACTGACAGAGCTAAGCTCTGTTACCAATCTGACTGCATTACACTGAAATAGCTGTGCTCTGTTACCAATATGACTGCATTACACTGACAGAGCTGTGCCCTGTTACCAATATGACTGCATTACACTGACAGAGCTGTGCTCTGTTACCAATATGACTGCATTACACTGACAGAGCTAAGCTCTGTTACCAATATGACTGCATTACACTGAACTAGCTGTGCTCTGTTATCAATATGACTGCATTACACTGACAGAGCTGTGCTCTGTTACCAATCTGACCACATTACACTGACAGAGCTGTGCTCTGTTACCAATCTGACTGCATTACACTGACAGAGCTAAGCTCTGTTACCAATATGACAGCATTACACTGACAGAGCTAAGCTCTGTTACCAATATGACTGCATTACACTGACAGAGCTAAGCTCTGTTATCAATATGACTGCATTACACTGAAATAGCTGTGCTCTGTTATCAATATGACTGCATTACACTGACAGAGCTGAGCTCTGTTACCACTATGACTTCATTACACTGACAGAGCTGAGCTCTGTTACCAATATGACTGCATTACACTGACTGAGCTGAGCTCTGTTACCAGTCTGACTGCATTACACTGAAATAGCTGTGCTCTGTTACCAATCTGACTGCATTACACTGACAGATTTCTGTTACCAATCTGACTGCATTACACTGAAATAGCTGTGCTCTGTTACCAATCTGACTGCATTACACTGACAGAGCTGTGCTCTGTTACCAATCTGACTGCATTACACTGACAGAGCTGTGCTCTGTTACCAATCCGACTGCATTACACTGACAGAGCTGTGCTCTGTTACCAATATGACTCCATTACACTGACAGAGATGAGCTCTGTTACCAATCTGACTGCATTACACTGAAATAGCTGTGCTCTGTTATCAATATGGCTGCATTACACTGACAGAGCTCTGTTACCAATATGACTGCATTGCACTGGCAGAGCTGTGCTCTGTAACCAATATGTCTGCATTATACTGACAGAGCTGAGCTCTGTTACCAATCTGACTGCATTACACTGACAGATCTCTGTTACCAATCTGACTGCATTGCACTGACAGAGCTGTGCTCTGTTACCAATATGACTGCATTATACTGACAGAGCTGTGCTCTGTTACCAATCTGACTGCATTATACTGACAGAGCTGAGCTCTGTTACCAATATGACTGCATTACACTGAAATAGCTGTGCTCTTTTATCAATATGACTGCATTACACTGACAGAGCTGAGCTGTTACCAATCTGACTGCATTACACTGCCAGAGCTGTGCTCTGTTACCAATCTGACTGCATTGCACTGACAGAGCTGTGCTCTGTTACCAATCTGACTGCATTACACTGACAGAGCTAAGCTCTGTTACCAATATGACTGCATTACACTGAAATAGCTGTGCTCTGTTATCAATATGACTGCATTACACTGACAGAGCTATGTTACCAATATGACTGCATTACACTGACAGAGCTGTGCCCTGTTACCAATATGACTGCATTACACTGACAGAGCTGTGCTCTGTTACCAATATGACTGCATTACACTGACAGAGCTAAGCTCTGTTACCAATATGACTGCATTACACTGAAATAGCTGTGCTCTGTTATCAATATGACTGCATTACACTGACAGAGCTGTGCTCTGTTACCAATCTGACCACATTACACTGACAGAGCTGTGCTCTGTTACCAATCTGACTGCATTACACTGACAGAGCTGTGCTCTGTTACCAATCTGACCACATTACACTGAAATAGCTATGCTCTTTTACCAATCTGACTGCATTACACTGACAGAGCTGTGCTCTGTTACCAATCCGACTGCATTACACTGACAGAGCTGTGCTCTGTTACCAATATGACTCCATTACACTGACAGAGATGAGCTCTGTTACCAATCTGACTGCATTACACTGAAATAGCTGTGCTCTGTTATCAATATGGCTGCATTACACTGACAGAGCTCTGTTACCAATATGACTGCATTGCACTGGCAGAGCTGTGCTCTGTAACCAATATGTCTGCATTATACTGACAGAGCTGAGCTCTGTTACCAATCTGACTGCATTACACTGACAGATCTCTGTTACCAATCTGACTGCATTACACTGACAGAGCTAAGCTATGTTACCAATCTGACTGCATTGCACTGACAGAGCTGTGCTCTGTTACCAATATGACTGCATTATACTGACAGAGCTGTGCTCTGTTACCAATCTGACTGCATTATACTGACAGAGCTGAGCTCTGTTACCAATATGACTGCATTACACTGAAATAGCTGTGCTCTTTTATCAATATGACTGCATTACACTGACAGAGCTGAGCTGTTACCAATCTGACTGCATTACACTGCCAGAGCTGTGCTCTGTTACCAATCTGACTGCATTGCACTGACAGAGCTGTGCTCTGTTACCAATATGACTGCATTACACTGACAGAGCTGTGCTCTGTTACCAATCCGACTGCATTGCACTGACAGAGCTGTGCTCTGTTACCAATCTGACTGCATTGCACTGACAGAGCTGTGCTCTGTTACCAATCTGACTGCATTACACTGACAGTGCTAAGCTCTGTTACCAATATGACTGCATTACACTGACAGAGCTGAGCTCTGTTACCAATATGACTGCATTACGCTGAAATAGCTGTGCTCTGTTATCAATATGGCTGCATTACACTGACAGAGCTCTGTTACCAATATGACTGCATTGCACTGGCAGAGCTGTGCTCTGTAACCAATATGTCTTCATTACACTGACAGAGATGAGCTCTGTTACCAATCTGACTGCATTACACTGAAATAGCTGTGCTCTGTTATCAATATGGCTGCATTACACTGACAGAGCTCTGTTACCAATATGACTGCATTGCACTGGCAGAGCTGTGCTCTGTAACCAATATGTCTGCATTATACTGACAGAGCTGAGCTCTGTTACCAATCTGACTGCATTACACTGACAGATCTCTGTTACCAATCTGACTGCATTACACTGACAGAGCTGTGCTCTGTTACCAATCTGACTGCATTACACTGAAATAGCTGTGCTCTGTTACCAATCTGACTGCATTGCACTGACAGAGCTGTGCTCTGTTACCAATATGACTGCATTATACTGACAGAGCTGTGCTCTGTTACCAATCTGACTGCATTATACTGACAGAGCTGAGCTCTGTTACCAATATGACTGCATTACACTGAAATAGCTGTGCTCTTTTATCAATATGACTGCATTACACTGACAGAGCTGAGCTGTTACCAATCTGACGGCATTACACTGCCAGAGCTGTGCTCTGTTACCAATCTGACTGCATTGCACTGACAGAGCTGTGCTCTGTTACCAATATGACTGCATTACACTGACAGAGCTGTGCTCTGTTACCAATCTGACTGCATTGCACTGACAGAGCTGTGCTCTGTTACCAATCTGATTGCATTGCACTGACAGAGCTGTGCTCTGTTACCAATCTGACTGCATTACACTGACATAGCTAAGCTCTGTTACCAATATGACTGCATTACACTGACAGAGCTGAGCTCCGTTACCAATATGACTGCATTACGCTGAAATAGCTGTGCTGTGTTATCAATATGGCTGCATTACACTGACAGAGCTCTGTTACCAATATGACTGCATTACACTGGCAAAGCTGTGCTCTGTAACCAATATGTCTGCATTATACTGACAGAGCTGAGCTCTGTTACCAATCTGACTGCATTACACTGACAGATCTCTGTTACCAATCTGACTGCATTACACTGACAGAGCTGTGCTCTGTTACCAATCTGACTGCATACACTAAAATAGCTGTGCTCTGTTACCAATCTGACTGCATTACACTGACAGAGCTGAGCTCTGTTACCAATATGACTGCATTACACTGAAATAACTGTGCTCTTTTATCAATATGACTGCATTACACTGACAGAGCTGAGCTGTTACCAATCTGACTGCATTACACTGCCAGAGCTGTGCTCTGTTACCAATCTGACTGCATTGCACTGACAGAGCTGTGCTCTGTTACCAATATGACTGCATTACACTGACAGAGCTGTGCTCTGTTACCAATCTGACTGCATTGCACTGACAGAGCTGTGCTCTGTTACCAATCTGATTGCATTGCACTGACAGAGCTGTGCTCTGTTACCAATCTGACTGCATTACACTGACATAGCTAAGCTCTGTTATTAATATGACTGCATTACACTGACAGAGCTGAGCTCTGTTACCAATATGACTGCATTACGCTGAAATAGCTGTGCTGTGTTATCAATATGGCTGCATTACACTGACAGAGCTCTGTTACCAATATTACTGCATTACACTGGCAAAGCTGTGCTCTGTAACCAATATGTTTGCATTATACTGACAGAGCTGAGCTCTGTTACCAATCTGACTGCATTACACTGACAGATCTCTGTTACCAATCTGACTGCATTACACTGACAGAGCTGTGCTCTGTTACCAATCTGACTGCATTACACTGAAATAGCTGTGCTCTGTTACCAATATGACTGCATTACACTGACAGAGCTGTGCCCTGTTACCAATATGACTGCATTACACTGACAGAGCTGTGCTCTGTTACCAATATGACTGCATTACACTGACAGAGCTAAGCTCTGTTACCAATATGACTGCATTACACTGAAATAGCTGTGCTCTGTTATCAATATGACTGCATTACACTGACAGAGCTGTGCTCTGTTACCAATCTGACCACATTACACTGACAGAGCTGTGCTCTGTTACCAATCTGACTGCATTACACTGACAGAGCTGTGCTCTGTTACCAATCTGACCACATTACACTGAAATAGCTATGCTCTTTTACCAATCTGACTGCATTACACTGACAGAGCTGTGCTCTGTTACCAATCTGACTGCATTACACTGACAGAGCTGTGCTCTGTTACCAATCCGACTGCATTACACTGACAGAGCTGTGCTCTGTTACCAATATGACTCCATTACACTGACAGAGATGAGCTCTGTTACCAATCTGACTGCATTACACTGAAATAGCTGTGCTCTGTTATCAATATGGCTGCATTACACTGACAGAGCTCTGTTACCAATATGACTGCATTGCACTGGCAGAGCTGTGCTCTGTAACCAATATGTCTGCATTATACTGACAGAGCTGAGCTCTGTTACCAATCTGACTGCATTACACTGACAGATCTCTGTTACCAATCTGACTGCATTACACTGACAGAGCTAAGCTATGTTACCAATCTGACTGCATTGCACTGACAGAGCTGTGCTCTGTTACCAATATGACTGCATTATACTGACAGAGCTGTGCTCTGTTACCAATCTGACTGCATTATACTGACAGAGCTGAGCTCTGTTACCAATATGACTGCATTACACTGAAATAGCTGTGCTCTTTTATCAATATGACTGCATTACACTGACAGAGCTGAGCTGTTACCAATCTGACTGCATTACACTGCCAGAGCTGTGCTCTGTTACCAATCTGACTGCATTGCACTGACAGAGCTGTGCTCTGTTACCAATATGACTGCATTACACTGACAGAGCTGTGCTCTGTTACCAATCTGACTGCATTGCACTGACAGAGCTGTGCTCTGTTACCAATCTGACTGCATTGCACTGACAGAGCTGTGCTCTGTTACCAATCTGACTGCATTACACTGACAGTGCTAAGCTCTGTTACCAATATGACTGCATTACACTGACAGAGCTGAGCTCTGTTACCAATATGACTGCATTACGCTGAAATAGCTGTGCTCTGTTATCAATATGGCTGCATTACACTGACAGAGCTCTGTTACCAATATGACTGCATTGCACTGGCAGAGCTGTGCTCTGTAACCAATATGTCTTCATTACACTGACAGAGATGAGCTCTGTTACCAATCTGACTGCATTACACTGAAATAGCTGTGCTCTGTTATCAATATGGCTGCATTACACTGACAGAGCTCTGTTACCAATATGACTGCATTGCACTGGCAGAGCTGTGCTCTGTAACCAATATGTCTGCATTATACTGACAGAGCTGAGCTCTGTTACCAATCTGACTGCATTACACTGACAGATCTCTGTTACCAATCTGACTGCATTACACTGACAGAGCTGTGCTCTGTTACCAATCTGACTGCATTACACTGAAATAGCTGTGCTCTGTTACCAATCTGACTGCATTGCACTGACAGAGCTGTGCTCTGTTACCAATATGACTGCATTATACTGACAGAGCTGTGCTCTGTTACCAATCTGACTGCATTATACTGACAGAGCTGAGCTCTGTTACCAATATGACTGCATTACACTGAAATAGCTGTGCTCTTTTATCAATATGACTGCATTACACTGACAGAGCTGAGCTGTTACCAATCTGACGGCATTACACTGCCAGAGCTGTGCTCTGTTACCAATCTGACTGCATTGCACTGACAGAGCTGTGCTCTGTTACCAATATGACTGCATTACACTGACAGAGCTGTGCTCTGTTACCAATCTGACTGCATTGCACTGACAGAGCTGTGCTCTGTTACCAATCTGATTGCATTGCACTGACAGAGCTGTGCTCTGTTACCAATCTGACTGCATTACACTGACATAGCTAAGCTCTGTTACCAATATGACTGCATTACACTGACAGAGCTGAGCTCCGTTACCAATATGACTGCATTACGCTGAAATAGCTGTGCTGTGTTATCAATATGGCTGCATTACACTGACAGAGCTCTGTTACCAATATGACTGCATTACACTGGCAAAGCTGTGCTCTGTAACCAATATGTCTGCATTATACTGACAGAGCTGAGCTCTGTTACCAATCTGACTGCATTACACTGACAGATCTCTGTTACCAATCTGACTGCATTACACTGACAGAGCTGTGCTCTGTTACCAATCTGACTGCATACACTGAAATAGCTGTGCTCTGTTACCAATCTGACTGCATTACACTGACAGAGCTGAGCTCTGTTACCAATATGACTGCATTACACTGAAATAACTGTGCTCTTTTATCAATATGACTGCATTACACTGACAGAGCTGAGCTGTTACCAATCTGACTGCATTACACTGCCAGAGCTGTGCTCTGTTACCAATCTGACTGCATTGCACTGACAGAGCTGTGCTCTGTTACCAATATGACTGCATTACACTGACAGAGCTGTGCTCTGTTACCAATCTGACTGCATTGCACTGACAGAGCTGTGCTCTGTTACCAATCTGATTGCATTGCACTGACAGAGCTGTGCTCTGTTACCAATCTGACTGCATTACACTGACATAGCTAAGCTCTGTTACCAATATGACTGCATTACACTGACAGAGCTGAGCTCTGTTACCAATATGACTGCATTACGCTGAAATAGCTGTGCTGTGTTATCAATATGGCTGCATTACACTGACAGAGCTCTGTTACCAATATTACTGCATTACACTGGCAAAGCTGTGCTCTGTAACCAATATGTTTGCATTATACTGACAGAGCTGAGCTCTGTTACCAATCTGACTGCATTACACTGACAGATCTCTGTTACCAATCTGACTGCATTACACTGACAGAGCTGTGCTCTGTTACCAATCTGACTGCATACACTGAAATAGCTGTGCTCTGTTACCAATCTGACTGCATTACACTGACAGAGCTGTGCTCTGTTACCAAACTGACTGCATTACACTGACAGAGATAAGCTCTGTTACCAATCTGACTGCATTACAGTGACAGGGCTGTGCTCTGTTACCAATATGACTGCATTACACTGTCAGAACTATGCTCTGTAACCAATATGACTGCATTACACTGACAGAGCTGAGCTCTGTTACCAATATGACTGCATTGCACTGACAGAGCTGAGCTCTGTTACCAATATGACTGCATTACACTGACAGAGCTCTGTTACCAATATGACTGCATTACACTGACAGAGCTGTGCTTTGTTACCAGTCTGACTGCATTACACTGACAGAGCTGTGCTCTGTTACCAATCTGACTGCATTACACTGACAGAGCTCTGTTACCAATATGACTGCATTACACTGACAGAGCTAAGCTCTGTTACCAATCTGACTGCATTACACTGAAATAGCTGTGCTCTGTTACCAATATGACTGCATTACACTGACAAAGCTGAGCTCTGTTACCAATATGACTGCATTACACTGACAGAGCTGTGCTCTGTTACCAGTGTGACTGCATTACACTGACAGAGCTGTGCTCTGTTGCCAATCTGACTGCATTGCACTGACAGAGCTGTGCTCTGTTACCAATCTGACTGCATTACAATGACAGAGCTGTGCTCTGTTACCAATCTGACTGCATTACACTGACAGGGCTAAGCTCTGTTACCAATATGACTGCATTACACTGACAGAGCTGAGCTCTGTTACCACTATGACTTCATTACACTGACAGAGCTGAGCTCTGTTACCAATCTGACTGCATTACACTGAAATAGCTGTGTTCTGTTACCAATCTGACTGCATTACACTGACAGATTTCTGTTACCAATCTGACTGCATTACACTGAAATAGCTGTGCTCTGTTACCAATCTGACTGCATTACACTGACAGAGCTGTTCTCTGTTACCAATCTGACTGCATTACACTGACAGAGCTGTGCTCTGTTACCAATCCGACTGCATTACACTGACAGAGCTGTGCTCTGTTACCAATATGACTCCATTACACTGACAGAGATGAGCTCTGTTACCAATCTGACTGCATTACACTGACAGAGCTGTGCTCTGTTACCAATCTGACTGCATTACACTGCCAGAGCTGAGCTGTTACCAATCTGACTGCATTACACTGACAGAACTGAGCTGTTACCAATCTGACTGCATTACACTGACAGAGCTGAGCTCTGTTACCAATCTGACTGCATTACACTGCCAGAGCTGTGCTCTGTTACCAATCTGACTGCATTGCACTGGCAGAGCTGTGCTCTGTTACCGATAAGACTGCATTACATTACATTACACTGCTCTGTTACCTGTCTGACTGCATTACACTGACAGAGCTGTGCTCTGTTACCAATCTGACTGCATTGCACTGACAGAGCTGAGCTCTGTTACCAATATGACTGCATTACACTGACAGAGCTGAGCTCTGTTACCACTATGACTGCATTACACTGACAGAGCTGAGCTCTGTTACCAATCTGACTGCATTACATTGAAATAGCTGTGCTCTGTTACCAATATGACTGCATTACACTGACAGAGCTCTGTTACCAATTTGACTGCATTGCACTGACAGAGCTGTGCTCTGTTACCAGTCTGACTGCATTACACTGACAGAGCTGTGCTCTGTTACCAATCTGACTGCATTGCACTGACAGAGCTGTGCTCTGTTACCAATATGACTGCATTACACTGACAGAGCTCTGTTACCAATATGACTGCATTACACTGACAGAGCTAAGCTCTGTTACCAATCTGACTGCATTACACTGAAATAGCTGTGCTCTGTTACCAATATGACTGCATTACACTGACAGAGCTGTGCCCTGTTACCAATATGACTGCATTACACTGACAGAGCTGTGCTCTGTTACCAATATGACTGCATTACACTGACAGAGCTAAGCTCTGTTACCAATATGACTGCATTACACTGAACTAGCTGTGCTCTGTTATCAATATGACTGCATTACACTGACAGAGCTGTGCTCTGTTACCAATCTGACCACATTACACTGACAGAGCTGTGCTCTGTTACCAATCTGACTGCATTACACTGACAGAGCTAAGCTCTGTTACCAATATGACAGCATTACACTGACAGAGCTAAGCTCTGTTACCAATATGACTGCATTACACTGACAGAGCTAAGCTCTGTTATCAATATGACTGCATTACACTGAAATAGCTGTGCTCTGTTATCAATATGACTGCATTACACTGACAGAGCTGAGCTCTGTTACCACTATGACTTCATTACACTGACAGAGCTGAGCTCTGTTACCAATATGACTGCATTACACTGACTGAGCTGAGCTCTGTTACCAGTCTGACTGCATTACACTGAAATAGCTGTGCTCTGTTACCAATCTGACTGCATTACACTGACAGATTTCTGTTACCAATCTGACTGCATTACACTGAAATAGCTGTGCTCTGTTACCAATCTGACTGCATTACACTGACAGAGCTGTGCTCTGTTACCAATCTGACTGCATTACACTGACAGAGCTGTGCTCTGTTACCAATCCGACTGCATTACACTGACAGAGCTGTGCTCTGTTACCAATATGACTCCATTACACTGACAGAGATGAGCTCTGTTACCAATCTGACTGCATTACACTGAAATAGCTGTGCTCTGTTATCAATATGGCTGCATTACACTGACAGAGCTCTGTTACCAATATGACTGCATTGCACTGGCAGAGCTGTGCTCTGTAACCAATATGTCTGCATTATACTGACAGAGCTGAGCTCTGTTACCAATCTGACTGCATTACACTGACAGATCTCTGTTACCAATCTGACTGCATTGCACTGACAGAGCTGTGCTCTGTTACCAATATGACTGCATTATACTGACAGAGCTGTGCTCTGTTACCAATCTGACTGCATTATACTGACAGAGCTGAGCTCTGTTACCAATATGACTGCATTACACTGAAATAGCTGTGCTCTTTTATCAATATGACTGCATTACACTGACAGAGCTGAGCTGTTACCAATCTGACTGCATTACACTGCCAGAGCTGTGCTCTGTTACCAATCTGACTGCATTGCACTGACAGAGCTGTGCTCTGTTACCAATCTGACTGCATTACACTGACAGAGCTAAGCTCTGTTACCAATATGACTGCATTACACTGAAATAGCTGTGCTCTGTTATCAATATGACTGCATTACACTGACAGAGCTCTGTTACCAATATGACTGCATTACACTGACAGAGCTAAGCTCTGTTACCAATCTGACTGCATTACACTGAAATAGCTGTGCTCTGTTACCAATATGACTGCATTACACTGACAGAGCTGTGCCCTGTTACCAATATGACTGCATTACACTGACAGAGCTGTGCTCTGTTACCAATATGACTGCATTACACTGACAGAGCTAAGCTCTGTTACCAATATGACTGCATTACACTGAAATAGCTGTGCTCTGTTATCAATATGACTGCATTACACTGACAGAGCTGTGCTCTGTTACCAATCTGACCACATTACACTGACAGAGCTGTGCTCTGTTACCAATCTGACTGCATTACACTGACAGAGCTGTGCTCTGTTACCAATCTGACCACATTACACTGAAATAGCTATGCTCTTTTACCAATCTGACTGCATTACACTGACAGAGCTGTGCTCTGTTACCAATCTGACTGCATTACACTGACAGAGCTGTGCTCTGTTACCAATCCGACTGCATTACACTGACAGAGCTGTGCTCTGTTACCAATATGACTCCATTACACTGACAGAGATGAGCTCTGTTACCAATCTGACTGCATTACACTGAAATAGCTGTGCTCTGTTATCAATATGGCTGCATTACACTGACAGAGCTCTGTTACCAATATGACTGCATTGCACTGGCAGAGCTGTGCTCTGTAACCAATGTGTCTGCATTATACTGACAGAGCTGAGCTCTGTTACCAATCTGACTGCATTACACTGACAGATCTCTGTTACCAATCTGACTGCATTACACTGACAGAGCTAAGCTATGTTACCAATCTGACTGCATTGCACTGACAGAGCTGTGCTCTGTTACCAATATGACTGCATTATACTGACAGAGCTGTGCTCTGTTACCAATCTGACTGCATTATACTGACAGAGCTGAGCTCTGTTACCAATATGACTGCATTACACTGAAATAGCTGTGCTCTTTTATCAATATGACTGCATTACACTGACAGAGCTGAGCTGTTACCAATCTGACTGCATTACACTGCCAGAGCTGTGCTCTGTTACCAATCTGACTGCATTGCACTGACAGAGCTGTGCTCTGTTACCAATATGACTGCATTACACTGACAGAGCTGTGCTCTGTTACCAATCTGACTGCATTGCACTGACAGAGCTGTGCTCTGTTACCAATCTGACTGCATTGCACTGACAGAGCTGTGCTCTGTTACCAATCTGACTGCATTACACTGACAGTGCTAAGCTCTGTTACCAATATGACTGCATTACACTGACAGAGCTGAGCTCTGTTACCAATATGACTGCATTACGCTGAAATAGCTGTGCTCTGTTATCAATATGGCTGCATTACACTGACAGAGCTCTGTTACCAATATGACTGCATTGCACTGGCAGAGCTGTGCTCTGTAACCAATATGTCTTCATTACACTGACAGAGATGAGCTCTGTTACCAATCTGACTGCATTACACTGAAATAGCTGTGCTCTGTTATCAATATGGCTGCATTACACTGACAGAGCTCTGTTACCAATATGACTGCATTGCACTGGCAGAGCTGTGCTCTGTAACCAATATGTCTGCATTATACTGACAGAGCTGAGCTCTGTTACCAATCTGACTGCATTACACTGACAGATCTCTGTTACCAATCTGACTGCATTACACTGACAGAGCTGTGCTCTGTTACCAATCTGACTGCATTACACTGAAATAGCTGTGCTCTGTTACCAATCTGACTGCATTGCACTGACAGAGCTGTGCTCTGTTACCAATATGACTGCATTATACTGACAGAGCTGTGCTCTGTTACCAATCTGACTGCATTATACTGACAGAGCTGAGCTCTGTTACCAATATGACTGCATTACACTGAAATAGCTGTGCTCTTTTATCAATATGACTGCATTACACTGACAGAGCTGAGCTGTTACCAATCTGACGGCATTACACTGCCAGAGCTGTGCTCTGTTACCAATCTGACTGCATTGCACTGACAGAGCTGTGCTCTGTTACCAATATGACTGCATTACACTGACAGAGCTGTGCTCTGTTACCAATCTGACTGCATTGCACTGACAGAGCTGTGCTCTGTTACCAATCTGATTGCATTGCACTGACAGAGCTGTGCTCTGTTACCAATCTGACTGCATTACACTGACATAGCTAACCTCTGTTACCAATATGACTGCATTACACTGACAGAGCTGAGCTCCGTTACCAATATGACTGCATTACGCTGAAATAGCTGTGCTGTGTTATCAATATGGCTGCATTACACTGACAGAGCTCTGTTACCAATATGACTGCATTACACTGGCAAAGCTGTGCTCTGTAACCAATATGTCTGCATTATACTGACAGAGCTGAGCTCTGTTACCAATCTGACTGCATTACACTGACAGATCTCTGTTACCAATCTGACTGCATTACACTGACAGAGCTGTGCTCTGTTACCAATCTGACTGCATACACTGAAATAGCTGTGCTCTGTTACCAATCTGACTGCATTACACTGACAGAGCTGAGCTCTGTTACCAATATGACTGCATTACACTGAAATAACTGTGCTCTTTTATCAATATGACTGCATTACACTGACAGAGCTGAGCTGTTACCAATCTGACTGCATTACACTGCCAGAGCTGTGCTCTGTTACCAATCTGACTGCATTGCACTGACAGAGCTGTGCTCTGTTACCAATATGACTGCATTACACTGACAGAGCTGTGCTCTGTTACCAATCTGACTGCATTGCACTGACAGAGCTGTGCTCTGTTACCAATCTGATTGCATTGCACTGACAGAGCTGTGCTCTGTTACCAATCTGGCTGCATTACACTGACATAGCTAAGCTCTGTTACCAATATGACTGCATTACCCTGACAGAGCTGAGCTCTGTTACCAATATGACTGCATTACGCTGAAATAGCTGTGCTGTGTTATCAATATGGCTGCATTACACTGACAGAGCTCTGTTACCAATATTACTGCATTACACTGGCAAAGCTGTGCTCTGTAACCAATATGTTTGCATTATACTGACAGAGCTGAGCTCTGTTACCAATCTGACTGCATTACACTGACAGATCTCTGTTACCAATCTGACTGCATTACACTGACAGAGCTGTGCTCTGTTACCAATCTGACTGCATACACTGAAATAGCTGTGCTCTGTTACCAATCTGACTGCATTACACTGACAGAGCTGTGCTCTGTTACCAAACTGACTGCATTACACTGACAGAGATAACCTCTGTTACCAATCTGACTGCATTACAGTGACAGGGCTGTGCTCTGTTACCAATATGACTGCATTACACTGTCAGAACTATGCTCTGTAACCAATATGACTGCATTACACTGACAGAGCTGAGCTCTGTTACCAATATGACTGCATTGCACTGACAGAGCTGAGCTCTGTTACCAATATGACTGCATTACACTGACAGAGCTCTGTTACCAATATGACTGCATTACACTGACAGAGCTGTGCTTTGTTACCAGTCTGACTGCATTACACTGACAGAGCTGTGCTCTGTTACCAATCTGACTGCATTACACTGACAGAGCTCTGTTACCAATATGACTGCATTACACTGACAGAGCTAAGCTCTGTTACCAATCTGACTGCATTACACTGAAATAGCTGTGCTCTGTTACCAATATGACTGCATTACACTGACAAAGCTGAGCTCTGTTACCAATATGACTGCATTACACTGACAGAGCTGTGCTCTGTTACCAGTGTGACTGCATTACACTGACAGAGCTGTGCTCTGTTGCCAATCTGACTGCATTGCACTGACAGAGCTGTGCTCTGTTACCAATCTGACTGCATTACACTGACAGAGCTGTGCTCTGTTACCAATCTGACTGCATTACACTGACAGGGCTAAGCTCTGTTACCAATATGACTGCATTACACTGACAGAGCTGAGCTCTGTTACCACTATGACTTCATTACACTGACAGAGCTGAGCTCTGTTACCAATCTGACTGCATTACACTGAAATAGCTGTGTTCTGTTACCAATCTGACTGCATTACACTGACAGATTTCTGTTACCAATCTGACTGCATTACACTGAAATAGCTGTGCTCTGTTACCAATCTGACTGCATTACACTGACAGAGCTGTTCTCTGTTACCAATCTGACTGCATTACACTGACAGAGCTGTGCTCTGTTACCAATCCGACTGCATTACACTGACAGAGCTGTGCTCTGTTACCAATATGACTCCATTACACTGACAGAGATGAGCTCTGTTACCAATCTGACTGCATTACACTGACAGAGCTGTGCTCTGTTACCAATCTGACTGCATTACACTGCCAGAGCTGAGCTGTTACCAATCTGACTGCATTACACTGACAGAACTGAGCTGTTACCAATCTGACTGCATTACACTGACAGAGCTGAGCTCTGTTACCAATCTGACTGCATTACACTGCCAGAGCTGTGCTCTGTTACCAATCTGACTGCATTGCACTGGCAGAGCTGTGCTCTGTTACCGATAAGACTGCATTACATTACATTACACTGCTCTGTTACCAATCTGACTGCATTACACTGACAGAGCTGAGCTCTGTTACCAATATGACTGCATTACACTGACAGAGCTGAGCTCTGTTACCACTATGACTTCATTACACTGGCAAAGCTGTGCTCTGTAACCAATATGTCTGCATTATACTGACAGAGCTGAGCTCTGTTACCAATCTGACTGCATTACACTGACAGATCTCTGTTACCAATCTGACTGCATTACACTGACAGAGCTGTGCTCTGTTACCAATCTGACTGCATACACTGAAATAGCTGTGCTCTGTTACCAATCTGACTGCATTACACTGACAGAGCTGAGCTCTGTTACCAATATGACTGCATTACACTGAAATAACTGTGCTCTTTTATCAATATGACTGCATTACACTGACAGAGCTGAGCTGTTACCAATCTGACTGCATTACACTGCCAGAGCTGTGCTCTGTTACCAATCTGACTGCATTGCACTGACAGAGCTGTGCTCTGTTACCAATATGACTGCATTACACTGACAGAGCTGTGCTCTGTTACCAATCTGACTGCATTGCACTGACAGAGCTGTGCTCTGTTACCAATCTGATTGCATTGCACTGACAGAGCTGTGCTCTGTTACCAATCTGACTGCATTACACTGACATAGCTAAGCTCTGTTACCAATATGACTGCATTACACTGACAGAGCTGAGCTCTGTTACCAATATGACTGCATTACGCTGAAATAGCTGTGCTGTGTTATCAATATGGCTGCATTACACTGACAGAGCTCTGTTACCAATATTACTGCATTACACTGGCAAAGCTGTGCTCTGTAACCAATATGTTTGCATTATACTGACAGAGCTGAGCTCTGTTACCAATCTGACTGCATTACACTGACAGATCTCTGTTACCAATCTGACTGCATTACACTGACAGAGCTGTGCTCTGTTACCAATCTGACTGCATACACTGAAATAGCTGTGCTCTGTTACCAATCTGACTGCATTACACTGACAGAGCTGTGCTCTGTTACCAAACTGACTGCATTACACTGACAGAGATAACCTCTGTTACCAATCTGACTGCATTACAGTGACAGGGCTGTGCTCTGTTACCAATATGACTGCATTACACTGTCAGAACTATGCTCTGTAACCAATATGACTGCATTACACTGACAGAGCTGAGCTCTGTTACCAATATGACTGCATTGCACTGACAGAGCTGAGCTCTGTTACCAATATGACTGCATTACACTGACAGAGCTCTGTTACCAATATGACTGCATTACACTGACAGAGCTGTGCTTTGTTACCAGTCTGACTGCATTACACTGACAGAGCTGTGCTCTGTTACCAATCTGACTGCATTACACTGACAGAGCTCTGTTACCAATATGACTGCATTACACTGACAGAGCTAAGCTCTGTTACCAATCTGACTGCATTACACTGAAATAGCTGTGCTCTGTTACCAATATGACTGCATTACACTGACAAAGCTGAGCTCTGTTACCAATATGACTGCATTACACTGACAGAGCTGTGCTCTGTTACCAGTGTGACTGCATTACACTGACAGAGCTGTGATCTGTTGCCAATCTGACTGCATTGCACTGACAGAGCTGTGCTCTGTTACCAATCTGACTGCATTACACTGACAGAGCTGTGCTCTGTTACCAATCTGACTGCATTACACTGACAGGGCTAAGCTCTGTTACCAATATGACTGCATTACACTGACAGAGCTGAGCTCTGTTACCACTATGACTTCATTACACTGACAGAGCTGAGCTCTGTTACCAATCTGACTGCATTACACTGAAATAGCTGTGTTCTGTTACCAATCTGACTGCATTACACTGACAGATTTCTGTTACCAATCTGACTGCATTACACTGAAATAGCTGTGCTCTGTTACCAATCTGACTGCATTACACTGACAGAGCTGTTCTCTGTTACCAATCTGACTGCATTACACTGACAGAGCTGTGCTCTGTTACCAATCCGACTGCATTACACTGACAGAGCTGTGCTCTGTTACCAATATGACTCCATTACACTGACAGAGATGAGCTCTGTTACCAATCTGACTGCATTACACTGACAGAGCTGTGCTCTGTTACCAATCTGACTGCATTACACTGCCAGAGCTGAGCTGTTACCAATCTGACTGCATTACACTGACAGAACTGAGCTGTTACCAATCTGACTGCATTACACTGACAGAGCTAAGCTCTGTTACCAATCTGACTGCATTACACTGCCAGAGCTGTGCTCTGTTACCAATCTGACTGCATTGCACTGGCAGAGCTGTGCTCTGTTACCGATAAGACTGCATTACATTACATTACACTGCTCTGTTACCTGTCTGACTGCATTACGCTGACAGAGCTGTGCTCTGTTACCAATCTGACTGCATTGCACTGACAGAGCTGAGCTCTGTTACCAATATGACTGCATTACACTGACAGAGCTGAGCTCTGTTACCACTATGACTGCATTACACTGACAGAGCTGAGCTCTGTTACCAATCTGACTGCATTACATTGAAATAGCTGTGCTCTGTTACCAATATGACTGCATTACACTGACAGAGCTCTGTTACCAATATGACTGCATTACACTGACAGAGCTGTGCTCTGTTACCAGTCTGACTGCATTACACTGACAGAGCTGTGCTCTGTTACCAATCTGACTGCATTGCACTGACAGAGCTGTGCTCTGTTACCAATATGACTGCATTACACTGACAGAGCTGTGCTCTGTTACCAATCTGACTGCATTACACTGACAGAGCTAAGCTCTGTTACCAATATGACTGCATTACACTGAAATAGCTGTGCTCTGTTATCAATATGACTGCATTACACTGACAGAGCTCTGTTACCAATATGACTGCATTACACTGACAGAGCTAAGCTCTGTTACCAATCTGACTGCATTACACTGAAATAGCTGTGCTCTGTTACCAATATGACTGCATTACACTGACAGAGCTGTGCCCTGTTACCAATATGACTGCATTACACTGACAGAGCTGTGCTCTGTTACCAATATGACTGCATTACACTGACAGAGCTAAGCTCTGTTACCAATATGACTGCATTACACTGAAATAGCTGTGCTCTGTTACCAATATGACTGCATTACACTGAAATAGCTGTGCTCTGTTATCAATATGACTGCATTACACTGACAGAGCTGTGCTCTGTTACCAATCTGACCACATTACACTGACAGAGCTAAGCTCTGTTACCAATATGACTGCATTACACTGAAATAGCTGTGCTCTGTTATCAATATGACTGCATTACACTGACAGAGCTGAGCTGTTACCAATCTGACTGCATTACACTGCCAGAGCTGTGCTCTGTTACCAATCTGACTGCATTGCACTGACAGAGCTGTGCTCTGTTACCAATATGACTGCATTACACTGACAGAGCTGTGCTCTGTTACCAATCTGACTGCATCGCACTGACAGAGCTGTGCTCTGTTACCAATCTGACTGCATTGCACTGACAGAGCTGTGCTCTGTTACCAATCTGACTGCATTACACTGACAGAGCTAAGCTCTGTTACCAATATGACTGCATTACACTGACAGAGCTGTGCTCTGTTACCAATCTGACTGCATACACTGAAATAGCTGTGCTCTGTTACCAATCTGACTGCATTACACTGACAGAGCTGTGCTCTGTTACCAAACTGACTGCATTACACTGACAGAGATAAGCTCTGTTACCAATCTGACTGCATTACACTGACAGGGCTGTGCTCTGTTACCAATATGACTGCATTACACTGTCAGAGCTATGCTCTGTAACCAATATGACTGCATTACACTGACAGAGCTGAGCTATGTTACCAATATGACTGCATTTCACTGACAGAGCTGAGCTCTGTTACCAATATGACTGCATTACACTGACAGAGCTCTGTTACCAATATGACTGCATTACACTGACAGAGCTGTGCTTTGTTACCAGTCTGACTGCATTACACTGACAGAGCTGTGCTCTGTTACCAATCTGAATGCATTGCACTGACAGTGCTGTGCTCTGTTACCAATATGACTGTATTACACTGACAGAGCTGTGCTCTGTTACCAATCTGACTGCATTACACTGACAGAGCTAAGCTCTGTTACCAATATGACTGCATTACACTGAAATAGCTGTGCTCTGTTATCAATATGACTGCATTACACTGACAGAGCTCTGTTACCAATATGACTGCATTACACTGACAGAGCTAAGCTCTGTTACCAATCTGACTGCATTACACTGAGATAGCTGTGCTCTGTTACCAATATGACTGCATTACACTGACAGAGCTGAGCTCTGTTACCAATATGACTGCATTACACTGACAGAGCTGTGCTCTGTTACCAGTCTGACTGCATTACACTGACAGAGCTGTGCTCTGTTACCAATCTGACTGCATTGCACTGACAGAGCTGTGCTCTGTTACCAATCTGACTGCATTACACTGACAGAGCTGTGCTCTGTTACCAATCTGACTGCATTACACTGACAGAGCTAAGCTCTGTTACCAATCTGACTGCATTACACTGACAGAGCAGTGCTCTGTTACTAATCTGACCGCATTACACTGACAGAGCTGAGCTCTGTTAGCAATCTGACTGCATTACACTGACAGATCTGTGCTCTGTTACCAATCTGACTGCATTACACTGACAGAACTGAGCTGTTACCAATCTGACTGCATTACACTGACAGAGCTGAGCTCTGTTACCAATCTGACTGCATTACACTGCCAGAGCTGTGCTCTGTTACCAATCTGACTGCATTGCACTGGCAGAGCTGTGCTCTGTTACCGATAAGACTGCATTACATTACATTACACTGCTCTGTTACCTGTCTGACTGCATTACACTGACAGAGCTGTGCTCTGTTACCAATCTGACTGCATTGCACTGACAAAGCTGAGCTCTGTTACCAATCTGACTGCATTACATTGAAATAGCTGTGCTCTGTTACCAATATGACTGCATTACACTGACAGAGCTCTGTTACCAATATGACTGCATTACAGACCAGTGCTCTGTTACCAGTCTGACTGCATTACACTGACAGAGCTGTGCTCTGTTACCAATCTGACTGCATTGCACTGACAGAGCTGTGCTCTGTTACCAATATGACTGCATTACACTGACAGAGCTGTGCTCTGTTACCAATCTGACTGCATTACACTGACAGAGCTAAGCTCTGTTACCAATATGACTGCATTACACTGAAATAGCTGTGCTCTGTTATCAATATGACTGCATCACACTGACAGAGCTGTGCTCTGTTACCAATCTGACCACATTACACTGACAGAGCTGTGCTCTGTTACCAATCTGACTGCATTGCACTGACAGGGCTGTGCTCTGTTACCAATATGACTGCATTACACTGACAGAGCTGTGCCCTGTTACCAATATGACTGCATTACACTGACAGAGCTGTGCTCTGTTACCAATATGACTGCATTACACTGACAGAGCTAAGCTCTGTTACCAATATGACTGCATTACACTGAAATAGCTGTGCTCTGTTATCAATATGACTGCATTACACTGACAGAGCTGTGCTCTGTTACCAATCTGACCACATTACACTGACAGAGCTGTGCTCTGTTACCAATCTGACTGCATTGCACTGACAGGGCTGTGCTCTGTTACCAATATGACTGCATTATACTGACAGAGCTGTGCTCTGTTACCAATCTGACTGCATTACACTGACAGAGCTGAGCTCTGTTACCAATATGACTGCATTACACTGAAATAGCTGTGCTCTTTTATCAATATGACTGCATTACACTGACAGAGCTGAGCTGTTACCAATCTGACTGCATTACACTGCCAGAGCTGTGCTCTGTTACCAATCTGACTGCATTACACTGACAGATCTCTGTTACCAATCTGACTGCATTACACTGACAGAGCTGTGCTCTGTTACCAATCTGACTGCATACACTGAAATAGTTGTGCTCTGTTACCAATCTGACTGCATTACACTGACAGAGCTGTGCTCTGTTACCAAACTGACTGCATTACACTGACAGAGATAAGCTCTGTTACCAATCTGACTGCATTACACTGACAGGGCTGTGCTCTGTTACCAATATGACTGCATTACACTGTCAGAGCTATGCTCTGTAATCAATATGACTGCATTACACTGACAGAGCTGAGCTCTGTTACCAATATGACTGCATTGCACTGACAGAGCTGAGCTCTGTTACCAATATGACTGCATTACACTGACAGAGCTCTGTTACCAATATGACTGCATTACACTGACAGAGCTGTGCTTTGTTACCAGTCTGACTGCATTACACTGACAGAGCTGTGCTCTGTTACCAATCTGACTGCATTGCACTGACAGTGCTGTGCTCTGTTACCAATATGACTGTATTACACTGACAGAGCTGTGCTCTGTTACCAATCTGACTGCATTACACTGACAGAGCTAAGCTCTGTTACCAATATGACTGCATTACAATGAAATAGCTGTGCTCTGTTATCAATATGACTGCATTACACTGACAGAGCTCTGTTACCAATATGACTGCATTACACTGACAGGGCTGTGCTCTGTTACCAATATGACTGCATTACACTGTCAGAGCTATGCTCTGTAACCAATATGACTGCATTACACTGACAGAGCTGAGCTATGTTACCAATATGACTGCATTTCA
The DNA here is from genome assembly GCF_978046115.1 of Saccoglossus kowalevskii. Classification (NCBI taxonomy): domain Eukaryota; kingdom Metazoa; phylum Hemichordata; class Enteropneusta; family Harrimaniidae; genus Saccoglossus; species Saccoglossus kowalevskii. The sequence goes on along the minus strand of NC_140647.1, from coordinate 37,498,139 downwards.
CTGACAGAGCTGAGCTCTGTTACCAATATGACTGCATTACACTGACAGAGCTCTGTTACCAATATGACTGCATTACACTGACAGAGCTGTGCTTTGTTACCAGTCTGACTGCATTACACTGACAGAGCTGTGCTCTGTTACCAATCTGAATGCATTGCACTGACAGTGCTGTGCTCTGTTACCAATATGACTGTATTACACTGACAGAGCTGTGCTCTGTTACCAATCTGACTGCATTACACTGACAGAGCTAAGCTCTGTTACCAATATGACTGCATTACACTGAAATAGCTGTGCTCTGTTATCAATATGACTGCATTACACTGACAGAGCTCTGTTACCAATATGACTGCATTACACTGACAGAGCTAAGCTCTGTTACCAATCTGACTGCATTACACTGAAATAGCTGTGCTCTGTTACCAATATGACTGCATTACACTGACAGAGCTGAGCTCTGTTACCAATATGACTGCATTACACTGACAGAGCTGTGCTCTGTTACCAGTCTGACTGCATTACACTGACAGAGCTGTGCTCTGTTACCAATCTGACTGCATTGCACTGACAGAGCTGTGCTCTGTTACCAATCTGACTGCATTACACTGACAGAGCTGTGCTCTGTTACCAATCTGACTGCATTACACTGACAGAGCTAAGCTCTGTTACCAATCTGACTGCATTACACTGACAGAGCAGTGCTCTGTTACTAATCTGACCGCATTACACTGACAGAGCTGAGCTCTGTTAGCAATCTGACTGCATTACACTGACAGATCTGTGCTCTGTTACCAATCTGACTGCATTACACTGACAGAACTGAGCTGTTACCAATCTGACTGCATTACACTGACAGAGCTGAGCTCTGTTACCAATCTGACTGCATTACACTGCCAGAGCTGTGCTCTGTTACCAATCTGACTGCATTGCACTGGCAGAGCTGTGCTCTGTTACCGATAAGACTGCATTACATTACATTACACTGCTCTGTTACCTGTCTGACTGCATTACACTGACAGAGCTGTGCTCTGTTACCAATCTGACTGCATTGCACTGACAAAGCTGAGCTCTGTTACCAATCTGACTGCATTACATTGAAATAGCTGTGCTCTGTTACCAATATGACTGCATTACACTGACAGAGCTCTGTTACCAATATGACTGCATTACAGAGCTGTGCTCTGTTACCAGTCTGACTGCATTACACTGACAGAGCTGTGCTCTGTTACCAATCTGACTGCATTGCACTGACAGAGCTGTGCTCTGTTACCAATATGACTGCATTACACTGACAGAGCTGTGCTCTGTTACCAATCTGACTGCATTACACTGACAGAGCTAAGCTCTGTTACCAATATGACTGCATTACACTGAAATAGCTGTGCTCTGTTATCAATATGACTGCATCACACTGATAGAGCTCTGTTACCAATATGACTGCATTACACTGACAGAGCTAAGCTCTGTTACCAATTTGACTGCATTACACTGAAATAGCTGTGCTCTGTTACCAATATGACTGCATTACACTGACAGAGCTGTGCCCTGTTACCAATATGACTGCATTACACTGACAGAGCTGTGCTCTGTTACCAATATGACTGCATTACACTGACAGAGCTAAGCTCTGTTACCAATATGACTGCATTACACTGAAATAGCTGTGCTCTGTTATCAATATGACTGCATTACACTGACAGAGCTGTGCTCTGTTACCAATCTGACCACATTACACTGACAGAGCTGTGCTCTGTTACCAATCTGACTGCATTGCACTGACAGGGCTGTGCTCTGTTACCAATATGACTGCATTATACTGACAGAGCTGTGCTCTGTTACCAATCTGACTGCATTACACTGACAGAGCTGAGCTCTGTTACCAATATGACTGCATTACACTGAAATAGCTGTGCTCTTTTATCAATATGACTGCATTACACTGACAGAGCTGAGCTGTTACCAATCTGACTGCATTACACTGCCAGAGCTGTGCTCTGTTACCAATCTGACTGCATTGCACTGACAGAGCTGTGCTCTGTTACCAATATGGCTGCATTACACTGACAGAGCTGTGCTCTGTTACCAATCTGACTGCATTGCACTGACAGAGCTGTGCTCTGTTACCAATCTGACTGCATTGCACTGACAGAGCTGTACTCTGTTACCAATCTGACTGCATTACACTGACAGAGCTAAGCTCTGTTACCAATATGACTGCATTACACTGACAGAGCTGAGCTCTGTTACCAATATGACTGCATTACACTGAAATAGCTGTGCTCTGTTATCAATATGGCTACATTACACTGACAGAGCTCTGTTACCAATATGACTGCATTACACTGGCAGAGCTGTGCTCTGTAACCAATATGTCTGCATTATACTGTCAGAGCTGAGCTCTGTTACCAATCTGACTGCATTACACTGACAGATCTCTGTTACCAATCTGACTGCATTACACTGACAGAGCTGTGCTCTGTTACCAATCTGACTGCATACACTGAAATAGTTGTGCTCTGTTACCAATCTGACTGCATTACACTGACAGAGCTGTGCTCTGTTACCAAACTGACTGCATTACACTGACAGAGATAAGCTCTGTTACCAATCTGACTGCATTACACTGACAGGGCTGTGCTCTGTTACCAATATGACTGCATTACACTGTCAGAGCTATGCTCTGTAACCAATATGACTGCATTACACTGACAGAGCTGAGCTCTGTTACCAATATGACTGCATTGCACTGACAGAGCTGAGCTCTGTTACCAATATGACTGCATTACACTGACAGAGCTCTGTTACCAATATGACTGCATTACACTGACAGAGCTGTGCTTTGTTACCAGTCTGACTGCATTACACTGACAGAGCTGTGCTCTGTTACCAATATGACTGTATTACACTGACAGAGCTGTGCTCTGTTACCAATCTGACTGCATTACACTGACAGAGCTAAGTTCTGTTACCAATATGACTGCATTACAATGAAATAGCTGTGCTCTGTTATCAATATGACTGCATTACACTGACAGAGCTCTGTTACCAATATGACTGCATTACACTGACAGAGCTAAGCTCTGTTACCAATCTGACAGCATTACACTGAAATAGCTGTGATCTGTTACCAATATGACTGCATTACACTGACAGAGCTGAGCTCTGTTACCAATATGACTGCATTACACTGACAGAGCTGTGCTCTGTTACCAGTCTGACTGCATTACACTGACAGAACTGTGCTCTGTTACCAATCTGACTGCATTGCACTGACAGAGCTGTGCTCTGTTACCAATCTGACTGCATTACACTGACAGAGCTGTGCTCTTTTACCAATCTGACTACATTACACTGACAGAGCTAAGCTCTGTTACCAATATGACTGCATTACACTGACAGAGCTGAGCTCTGTTACCACTATGACTTCATTACACTGACAGAGCTGAGCTCTGTTACCAATCTGACTGCATTACACTGAAATAGCTGTGCTCTGTTATCAATATGGCTACATTACACTGACAGAGCTCTGTTACCAATATGACTGCATTACACTGGCAGAGCTGTGCTCTGTAACCAATATGTCTGCATTATACTGACAGAGCTGAGCTCTGTTACCAATATGACTGCATTACACTGAAATAGCTGTGCTCTGTTATCAATATGGCTACATTACACTGACAGAGCTCTGTTACCAATATGACTGCATTACACTGGCAGAGCTGTGCTCTGTAACCAATATGTCTGCATTATACTGACAGAGCTGAGCTCTGTTACCAATCTGACTGCATTACACTGACAGATCTCTGTTACCAATCTGACTGCATTACACTGACAGAGCTGTGCTCTGTTACCAATCTGACTGCATACACTGAAATAGCTGTGCTCTGTTACCAATCTGACTGCATTACACTGACAGAGCTGTGCTCTGTTACCAAACTGACTGCATTACACTGACAGAGCTGTGCTTTGTTACCAGTCTGACTGCATTACACTGACAGAGCTGTGCTCTGTTACCAATCTGACTGCATTGCACTGACAGTGCTGTGCTCTGTTACCAATATGACTGTATTACACTGACAGAGCTGTGCTCTGTTACCAATCTGACTGCATTACACTGACAGAGCTAAGTTCTGTTACCAATATGACTGCATTACAATGAAATAGCTGTGCTCTGTTATCAATATGACTGCATTACACTGACAGAGCTCTGTTACCAATATGACTGCATTACACTGACAGAGCTAAGCTCTGTTACCAATCTGACAGCATTACACTGAAATAGCTGTGATCTGTTACCAATATGACTGCATTACACTGACAGAGCTGAGCTCTGTTACCAATATGACTGCATTACACTGACAGAGCTGTGCTCTGTTACCAGTCTGACTGCATTACACTGACAGAACTGTGCTCTGTTACCAATCTGACTGCATTGCACTGACAGAGCTGTGCTCTGTTACCAATCTGACTGCATTACACTGACAGAGCTGTGCTCTTTTACCAATCTGACTACATTACACTGACAGAGCTAAGCTCTGTTACCAATATGACTGCATTACACTGACAGAGCTGAGCTCTGTTACCACTATGACTTCATTACACTGACAGAGCTGAGCTCTGTTACCAATCTGACTGCATTACACTGAAATAGCTGTGCTCTGTTATCAATATGGCTACATTACACTGACAGAGCTCTGTTACCAATATGACTGCATTACACTGGCAGAGCTGTGCTCTGTAACCAATATGTCTGCATTATACTGACAGAGCTGAGCTCTGTTACCAATATGACTGCATTACACTGAAATAGCTGTGCTCTGTTATCAATATGGCTACATTACACTGACAGAGCTCTGTTACCAATATGACTGCATTACACTGGCAGAGCTGTGCTCTGTAACCAATATGTCTGCATTATACTGACAGAGCTGAGCTCTGTTACCAATCTGACTGCATTACACTGACAGATCTCTGTTACCAATCTGACTGCATTACACTGACAGAGCTGTGCTCTGTTACCAATCTGACTGCATACACTGAAATAGCTGTGCTCTGTTACCAATCTGACTGCATTACACTGACAGAGCTGTGCTCTGTTACCAAACTGACTGCATTGCACTGACAGAGATAAGCTCTGTTACCAATCTGACTGCATTACACTGACAGGGCTGTGCTCTGTTACCAATATGACTGCATTACACTGTCAGAGCTATGCTCTGTAACCAATATGACTGCATTACACTGACAGAGCTGAGCTCTGTTACCAATATGACTGCATTGCACTGACAGAGCTGAGCTCTGTTACCAATATGACTGCATTACACTGACAGAGCTCTGTTACCAATATGACTGCATTACACTGACAGAGCTGTGCTTTGTTACCAGTCTGACTGCATTACACTGACAGAGCTGTGCTCTGTTACCAATCTGACTGCATTGCACTGACAGTGCTGTGCTCTGTTACCAATATGACTGTATTACACTGACAGAGCTGTGCTCTGTTATCAATATGACTGCATTACACTGATAGAGCTCTGTTACCAATATGACTGCATTACACTGACTGACCTAAGCTCTGTTACCAATCTGACTGCATTACACTGAAATAGCTGTGATCTGTTACCAATATGACTGCATTACACTGACAGAGCTGAGCTCTGTTACCAATATGACTGCATTACACTGACAGAGCTGTGCTCTGTTACCAGTCTGACTGCATTACACTGACAGAGCTGTGCTCTGTTACCAATCTGACTGCATTGCACTGACAGAGCTGTGCTCTGTTACCAATCTGACTGCATTACACTGACAGAGCTGTGCTCTGTTACCAATCTGACTGCATTACACTGACAGAGCTAAGCTCTGTTACCATTATGACTGCATTACACTGAAACAGCTGTGCTCTGTTACCAATCTGACTGCATTGCACTGACAGTGCTGTGCTCTGTTACCAATATGACTGCATTACACTGACAGAGCTGTGCTCTGTTACCAATCTGACCACATTACACTGACAGAGCTGTGCTCTGTTACCAATCTGACTGCATTGCACTGACAGAGCTGTGCTCTGTTACCAATATGACTGCATTATACTGACAGAGCTGTGCTCTGTTACCAATCTGACTGCATTACACTGACAGAGCTGAGCTCTGTTACCAATATGACTGCATTACACTGAAATAGCTGTGCTCTTTTATCAATATGACTGCATTACACTGACAGAGCTGAGCTGTTACCAATCTGACTGCATTACACTGCCAGAGCTGTGCTCTGTTACCAATCTGACTGCATTGCACTGACAGAGCTGTGCTCTGTTACCAATATGACTGCATTACACTGACAGAGCTGTGCTCTGTTACCAATCTGACTGCATTGCACTGACAGAGCTGTGCTCTGTTACCAATCTGACTGCATTGCACTGACAGAGCTGTGCTCTGTTACCAATCTGACTGCATTACACTGCCAGAGCTGTGCTCTGTTACCAATATGACTGCATTACACTGACAGAGCTCTGTTACCAATATGACTGCATTACAGAGCTGTGCTCTGTTACCAGTCTGACTGCATTACACTGACAGAGCTGTGCTCTGTTACCAATCTGACTGCATTGCACTGACAGAGCTGTGCTCTGTTACCAATATGACTGCATTACACTGACAGAGCTGTGCTCTGCTACCAATCTGACTGCATTACACTGACAGAGCTAAGCTCTGTTACCAATATGACTGCATTACACTGAAATAGCTGTGCTCTGTTATCAATATGACTGCATCACACTGACAGAGCTCTGTTACCAATATGACTGCATTACACTGACAGAGCTAAGCTCTGTTACCAATCTGACTGCATTACACTGACAGAGCTGTGCTCTGTTACCAATATGACTGCATTACACTGACAGAGCTAAGCTCTGTTACCAATATGACTGCATTACACTGAAATAGCTGTGCTCTGTTATCAATATGACTGCATTACACTGACAGAGCTGTGCTCTGTTACCAATCTGACCACATTACACTGACAGAGCTGTGCTCTGTTACCAATCTGACTGCATTGCACTGACAGGGCTGTGCTCTGTTACCAATATGACTGCATTATACTGACAGAGCTGTGCTCTGTTACCAATCTGACTGCATTACACTGACAGAGCTGAGCTCTGTTACCAATATGACTGCATTACACTGAAATAGCTGTGCTCTTTTATCAATATGACTGCATTACACTGACAGAGCTGAGCTGTTACCAATCTGACTGCATTACACTGCCAGAGCTGTGCTCTGTTACCAATCTGACTGCATTGCACTGACAGAGCTGTGCTCTGTTACCAATATGGCTGCATTACACTGACAGAGCTGTGCTCTGTTACCAATCTGACTGCATTGCACTGACAGAGCTGTGCTCTGTTACCAATCTGACTGCATTGCACTGACAGAGCTGTACTCTGTTACCAATCTGACTGCATTACACTGACAGAGCTAAGCTCTGTTACCAATATGACTGCATTACACTGACAGAGCTGAGCTCTGTTACCAATATGACTGCATTACACTGAAATAGCTGTGCTCTGTTATCAATATGGCTACATTACACTGACAGAGCTGTGTTACCAATATGACTGCATTACACTGGCAGAGCTGTGCTCTGTAACCAATATGTCTGCATTATACTGACAGAGCTGAGCTCTGTTACCAATCTGACTGCATTACACTGACAGATCTCTGTTACCAATCTGACTGCATTACACTGACAGAGCTGTGCTCTGTTACCAATCTGACTGCATACACTGAAATAGTTGTGCTCTGTTACCAATCTGACTGCATTACACTGACAGAGCTGTGCTCTGTTACCAAACTGACTGCATTACACTGACAGAGATAAGCTCTGTTACCAATCTGACTGCATTACACTGACAGGGCTGTGCTCTGTTACCAATATGACTGCATTACACTGTCAGAGCTATGCTCTGTAACCAATATGACTGCATTACACTGACAGAGCTGAGCTCTGTTACCAATATGACTGCATTGCACTGACAGAGCTGAGCTCTGTTACCAATATGACTGCATTACACTGACAGAGCTCTGTTACCAATATGACTGCATTACACTGACAGAGCTGTGCTTTGTTACCAGTCTGACTGCATTACACTGACAGAGCTGTGCTCTGTTACCAATCTGACTGCATTGCACTGACAGTGCTGTGCTCTGTTACCAATATGACTGTATTACACTGACAGAGCTGTGCTCTGTTACCAATCTGACTGCATTACACTGACAGAGCTAAGCTCTGTTACCAATATGACTGCATTACAATGAAATAGCTGTGCTCTGTTATCAATGTGACTGCATTACACTGACAGAGCTCTGTTACCAATATGACTGCATTACACTGACAGAGCTAAGCTCTGTTACCAATCTGACAGCATTACACTGAAATAGCTGTGATCTGTTACCAATATGACTGCATTACACTGACAGAGCTGAGCTCTGTTACCAATATGACTGCATTACACTGACAGAGCTGTGCTCTGTTACCAGTCTGACTGCATTACACTGACAGAACTGTGCTCTGTTACCAATCTGACTGCATTGCACTGACAGAGCTGTGCTCTGTTACCAATCTGACTGCATTACACTGACAGAGCTGTGCTCTTTTACCAATCTGACTACATTACACTGACAGAGCTAAGCTCTGTTACCAATATGACTGCATTACACTGACAGAGCTGAGCTCTGTTACCACTATGACTTCATTACACTGACAGAGCTGAGCTCTGTTACCAATCTGACTGCATTACACTGAAATAGCTGTGCTCTGTTATCAATATGGCTACATTACACTGACAGAGCTCTGTTACCAATATGACTGCATTACACTGGCAGAGCTGTGCTCTGTAACCAATATGTCTGCATTATACTGACAGAGCTGAGCTCTGTTACCAATATGACTGCATTACACTGAAATAGCTGTGCTCTGTTATCAATATGGCTACATTACACTGACAGAGCTCTGTTACCAATATGACTGCATTACACTGGCAGAGCTGTGCTCTGTAACCAATATGTCTGCATTATACTGACAGAGCTGAGCTCTGTTACCAATCTGACTGCATTACACTGACAGATCTCTGTTACCAATCTGACTGCATTACACTGACAGAGCTGTGCTCTGTTACCAATCTGACTGCATACACTGAAATAGCTGTGCTCTGTTACCAATCTGACTGCATTACACTGACAGAGCTGTGCTCTGTTACCAAACTGACTGCATTGCACTGACAGAGATAAGCTCTGTTACCAATCTGACTGCATTACACTGACAGGGCTGTGCTCTGTTACCAATATGACTGCATTACACTGTCAGAGCTATGCTCTGTAACCAATATGACTGCATTACACTGACAGAGCTGAGCTCTGTTACCAATATGACTGCATTGCACTGACAGAGCTGAGCTCTGTTACCAATATGACTGCATTACACGGACAGAGCTCTGTTACCAATATGACTGCATTACACTGACAGAGCTGTGCTTTGTTACCAGTCTGACTGCATTACACTGACAGAGCTGTGCTCTGTTACCAATCTGACTGCATTGCACTGACAGTGCTGTGCTCTGTTACCAATATGACTGTATTACACTGACAGAGCTGTGCTCTGTTATCAATATGACTGCATTACACCCACAGAGCTCTGTTACCAATATGACTGCATTACACTGACTGACCTAAGCTCTGTTACCAATCTGACTGCATTACACTGAAATAGCTGTGATCTGTTACCAATATGACTGCATTACACTGACAGAGCTGAGCTCTGTTACCAATATGACTGCATTACACTGACAGAGCTGTGCTCTGTTACCAGTCTGACTGCATTACACTGACAGAGCTGTGCTCTGTTACCAATCTGACTGCATTGCACTGACAGAGCTGTGCTCTGTTACCAATCTGACTGCATTACACTGACAGAGCTGTGCTCTGTTACCAATCTGACTGCATTACACTGACAGAGCTAAGCTCTGTTACCATTATGACTGCATTACACTGAAACAGCTGTGCTCTGTTACCAATCTGACTGCATTGCACTGACAGTGCTGTGCTCTGTTACCAATATGACTGCATTACACTGACAGAGCTGTGCTCTGTTACCAATCTGACCACATTACACTGACAGAGCTGTGCTCTGTTACCAATCTGACTGCATTGCACTGACAGAGCTGTGCTCTGTTACCAATCTGACTGCATTACACTGCCAGAGCTGTGCTCTGTTACCAATCTGACTGCATTGCACTGACAGAGCTGTGCTCTGTTACCAATATGACTGCATTACACTGACAGAGCTGTGCTCTGTTACCAATCTGACTGCATTGCACTGACAGAGCTGTGCTCTGTTACCAATCTGACTGCATTGCACTGACAGAGCTGTGCCCTGTTACCAATATGACTGCATTACACTGAAATAGCTGTGCTCTGTTATCAATATGGCTACATTACACTGACAGAGCTCTGTTACCAATATGACTGCATTACACTGGCAGAGCTGTGCTCTGTAACCAATATGTCTGCATTATACTGACAGAGCTGAGCTCTGTTACCAATCTGACTGCATTACACTGACAGATATCTGTTACCAATCTGACTGCATTACACTGACAGAGCTGTGTTCTATTACCAATCTGACTGCATACACTGAAATAGCTGTGCTCTGTTACCAATCTGACTGCATTACACTGACAGAGCTGTGCTCTGTTACCAAACTGACTGCATTACACTGACAGAGATAAGCTCTGTTACCAATCTGACTGCATTACACTGACAGGGCTGTGCTCTGTTACCAATATGACTGCATTACACTGACAGAGCTGAGCTCTGTTACCACTATGACTTCATTACACTGACAGAGCTGAGCTCTGTTACCAATCTGACTGCATTACACAGAAATAGCTGTGCTCTGTTATCAATATGGCTACATTACACTGACAGAGCTCTGTTACCAATATGACTGCATTTCACTGACAGAGCTGAGCTCTGTTACCAATCTGACTGCATTACACTGACAGATCTCTGTTACCAATCTGACTGCATTACACTGACAGAGCTGTGCTCTGTTACCAATCTGACTGCATACACTGAAATAGCTGTGCTCTGTTACCAAACTGACTGCATTACACTGACAGAGATAAGCTCTGTTACCAATCTGACTGCATTACACTGACAGGGCTGTGCTCTGTTACCAATATGACTGCATTACACTGTCAGAGCTATGCTCTGTAACCAATATGACTGCATTACACTGGCAGAGCTGAGCTCTGTTACCAATATGACTGCATTGCACTGACAGAGCTGAGCTCTGTTACCAATATGACTGCATTACACTGACAGAGCTCTGTTACCAATATGACTGCATTACACTGACAGAGCTGTGCTTTGTTACCAGTCTGACTGCATTACACTGACAGAGCTGTGCTCTGTTACCAATCTGACTGCATTGCACTGACAGTGCTGTGCTCTGTTACCAATATGACTGTATTACACTGACAGAGCTGTGCTCTGTTACCAATCCGACTGCATTACACTGACAGAGCTAAGCTCTGTTACCAATATGACTGCATTACAATGAAATAGCTGTGCTCTGTTATCAATATGACTGCATTACACTGACAGATCTCTGTTACCAATATGACTGCATTACACTGACAGAGCTAAGCTCTGTTACCAATCTGACTGCATTACACTGAAATAGCTGTGATCTGTTACCAATATGACTGCATTACACTGACAGAGCTGAGCTCTGTTACCAATATGACTGCATTACACTGACAGAGCTGTGCTCTGTTACCAGTCTGACTGCATTACACTGACAGAGCTGTGCTCTGTTACCAATCTGACTGCATTGCACTGACAGAGCTGTGCTCTGTTACCAATCTGACTGCATTACACTGACAGAGCTGTGCTCTGTTACCAATCTGACTGCATTACACTGACAGAGCTAAGCTCTGTTACCAATATGACTGCATTACACTGACAGAGCTGAGCTCTGTTACCACTATGACTTCATTACACTGACAGAGCTGAGGTCTGTTACCAATCTGACTGCATTACACTGAAATAGCTGTGTTCTGTTACCAAACTGACTGCATTACACTGACAGATTTCTGTTACCAATCTGACTGCATTACACTGAAATAGCTGTGCTCTGTTACCAATCTGACTGCATTACACTGACAGAGCTGTGCTCTGTTACCAATCTGACTGCATTACACTGACAGAGCTGTGCTCTGTTACCAATCCGACTGCATTACACTGACAGAGCTGTGCTCTGTTACCAATATGACTCCATTACACTGACAGAGATGAGCTCTGTTGCCAATCTGACTGCATTACACTGACAGAGCTGTGCTCTGTTACCAATCTGTCTGCATTACACTGCCAGAGCTGAGCTGTTACCAATCTGACTGCATTACACTGACAGAACTGAGCTGTTACCAATCTGACTGCATTACACTGACAGAGCTGAGCTCTGTTACCAATCTGACTGCATTACACTGCCAGAGCTGTGCTCTGTTACCAATCTGACTGCATTGCACTGGCAGAGCTGTGCTCTGTTACCGATAAGACTGCATTACATTACATTACACTGCTCTTTTACCTGTCTGACTGCATTACACTGACAGAGCTGTGCTCTGTTACCAATCTGACTGCATTGCACTGACAGAGCCGAGCTCTGTTACCAATGTGACTGCATTACACTGACAGAGCTGAGCTCTGTTACCACTATGACTGCATTACACTGACAGAGCTAAGCTCTGTTACCAATCTGACTGCATTACACTGAAATAGCTGTGATCTGTTACCAATATGACTGCATTACACTGACAGAGCTGAGCTCTGTTACCAATATGACTGCATTACACTGACAGAGCTGTGCTCTGTTACCAGTCTGACTGCATTACACTGACAGAGCTGTGCTCTGTTACCAATCTGACTGCATTGCACTGACAGAGCTGTGCTCTGTTACCAATCTGACTGCATTACACTGACAGAGCTGTGCTCTGTTACCAATCTGACTGCATTACACTGACAGAGCTAAGCTCTGTTACCAATATGACTGCATTACACTGACAGAGCTGAGCTCTGTTACCACTATGACTTCATTACACTGACAGAGCTGAGCTCTGTTACCAATCTGACTGCATTACACTGAAATAGCTGTGTTCTGTTACCAAACTGACTGCATTACACTGACAGATTTCTGTTACCAATCTGACTGCATTACACTGAAATAGCTGTGCTCTGTTACCAATCTGACTGCATTACACTGACAGAGCTGTGCTCTGTTACCAATCTGACTGCATTACACTGACAGAGCTGTGCTCTGTTACCAATCCGACTGCATTACACTGACATAGCTGTGCTCTGTTACCAATATGACTCCATTACACTGACAGAGATGAGCTCTGTTGCCAATCTGACTGCATTACACTGACAGAGCTGTGCTCTGTTACCAATCTGACTGCATTACACTGCCAGAGCTGAGCTGTTACCAATCTGACTGCATTACACTGACAGGTCTGTGCTCTGTTACCAATATGACTGCATTACACTGACAGAGCTGAGCTCTGTTACCACTATGACTTCATTACACTGACAGAGCTGAGCTCTGTTACCAATCTGACTGCATTACACAGAAATAGCTGTGCTCTGTTATCAATATGGCTACATTACACTGACAGAGCTCTGTTACCAATATGACTGCATTACACTGACAGAGCTGAGCTCTGTTACCAATCTGACTGCATTACACTGACAGATCTCTGTTACCAATCTGACTGCATTACACTGACAGAGCTGTGCTCTGTTACCAATCTGACTGCATACACTGAAATAGCTGTGCTCTGTTACCAAACTGACTGCATTACACTGACAGAGATAAGCTCTGTTACCAATCTGACTGCATTACACTGACAGGGCTGTGCTCTGTTACCAATATGACTGCATTACACTGTCAGAGCTATGCTCTGTAACCAATATGACTGCATTACACTGGCAGAGCTGAGCTCTGTTACCAATATGACTGCATTGCACTGACAGAGCTGAGCTCTGTTACCAATATGACTGCATTACACTGACAGAGCTCTGTTACCAATATGACTGCATTACACTGACAGAGCTGTGCTTTGTTACCAGTCTGACTGCATTACACTGACAGAGCTGTGCTCTGTTACCAATCTGACTGCATTGCACTGACAGTGCTGTGCTCTGTTACCAATATGACTGTATTACACTGACAGAGCTGTGCTCTGTTACCAATCCGACTGCATTACACTGACAGAGCTAAGCTCTGTTACCAATATGACTGCATTACAATGAAATAGCTGTGCTCTGTTATCAATATGACTGCATTACACTGACAGATCTCTGTTACCAATATGACTGCATTACACTGACAGAGCTAAGCTCTGTTACCAATCTGACTGCATTACACTGAAATAGCTGTGATCTGTTACCAATATGACTGCATTACACTGACAGAGCTGAGCTCTGTTACCAATATGACTGCATTACACTGACAGAGCTGTGCTCTGTTACCAGTCTGACTGCATTACACTGACAGAGCTGTGCTCTGTTACCAATCTGACTGCATTGCACTGACAGAGCTGTGCTCTGTTACCAATCTGACTGCATTACACTGACAGAGCTGTGCTCTGTTACCAATCTGACTGCATTACACTGACAGAGCTAAGCTCTGTTACCAATATGACTGCATTACACTGACAGAGCTGAGCTCTGTTACCACTATGACTTCATTACACTGACAGAGCTGAGGTCTGTTACCAATCTGACTGCATTACACTGAAATAGCTGTGTTCTGTTACCAAACTGACTGCATTACACTGACAGATTTCTGTTACCAATCTGACTGCATTACACTGAAATAGCTGTGCTCTGTTACCAATCTGACTGCATTACACTGACAGAGCTGTGCTCTGTTACCAATCTGACTGCATTACACTGACAGAGCTGTGCTCTGTTACCAATCCGACTGCATTACACTGACAGAGCTGTGCTCTGTTACCAATATGACTCCATTACACTGACAGAGATGAGCTCTGTTGCCAATCTGACTGCATTACACTGACAGAGCTGTGCTCTGTTACCAATCTGACTGCATTACACTGCCAGAGCTGAGCTGTTACCAATCTGACTGCATTACACTGACAGAACTGAGCTGTTACCAATCTGACTGCATTACACTGACAGAGCTGAGCTCTGTTACCAATCTGACTGCATTACACTGCCAGAGCTGTGCTCTGTTACCAATCTGACTGCATTGCACTGGCAGAGCTGTGCTCTGTTACCGATAAGACTGCATTACATTACATTACACTGCTCTTTTACCTGTCTGACTGCATTACACTGACAGAGCTGTGCTCTGTTACCAATCTGACTGCATTGCACTGACAGAGCCGAGCTCTGTTACCAATGTGACTGCATTACACTGACAGAGCTGAGCTCTGTTACCACTATGACTGCATTACACTGACAGAGCTAAGCTCTGTTACCAATCTGACTGCATTACACTGAAATAGCTGTGATCTGTTACCAATATGACTGCATTACACTGACAGAGCTGAGCTCTGTTACCAATATGACTGCATTACACTGACAGAGCTGTGCTCTGTTACCAGTCTGACTGCATTACACTGACAGAGCTGTGCTCTGTTACCAATCTGACTGCATTGCACTGACAGAGCTGTGCTCTGTTACCAATCTGACTGCATTACACTGACAGAGCTGTGCTCTGTTACCAATCTGACTGCATTACACTGACAGAGCTAAGCTCTGTTACCAATATGACTGCATTACACTGACAGAGCTGAGCTCTGTTACCACTATGACTTCATTACACTGACAGAGCTGAGCTCTGTTACCAATCTGACTGCATTACACTGAAATAGCTGTGTTCTGTTACCAAACTGACTGCATTACTCTGACAGATTTCTGTTACCAATCTGACTGCATTACACTGAAATAGCTGTGCTCTGTTACCAATCTGACTGCATTACACTGACAGAGCTGTGCTCTGTTACCAATCTGACTGCATTACACTGACAGAGCTGTGCTCTGTTACCAATCCGACTGCATTACACTGACAGAGCTGTGCTCTGTTACCAATATGACTCCATTACACTGACAGAGATGAGCTCTGTTGCCAATCTGACTGCATTACACTGACAGAGCTGTGCTCTGTTACCAATCTGACTGCATTACACTGCCAGAGCTGAGCTGTTACCAATCTGACTGCATTACACTGACAGAACTGAGCTGTTACCAATCTGACTGCATTACACTGACAGAGCTGAGCTCTGTTACCAATCTGACTGCATTACACTGCCAGAGCTGTGCTCTGTTACCAATCTGACTGCATTGCACTGGCAGAGCTGTGCTCTGTTACCGATAAGACTGCATTACATTACATTACACTGCTCTTTTACCTGTCTGACTGCATTACACTGACAGAGCTGTGCTCTGTTACCAATCTGACTGCATTGCACTGACAGAGCTGAGCTCTGTTACCAATATGACTGCATTACACTGACAGAGCTGTGCTCTGTTACCAGTCTGACTGCATTACACTGACAGAGCTGTGCTCTGTTACCAATCTGACTGCATTGCACTGACAGAGCTGTGCTCTGTTACCAATATGACTGCATTACACTGACAGAGCTGTGCTCTGTTACCAATCTGACTGCATTACACTGACAGAGCTAAGCTCTGTTACCAATATGACTGCATTACACTGCCAGAGCTGAGCTGTTACCAATCTGACTGCATTACACTGACAGAACTGAGCTGTTACCAATCTGACTGCATTACACTGACAGAGCTGAGCTCTGTTACCAATCTGACTGCATTACACTGCCAGAGCTGTGCTCTGTTACCAATCTGACTGCATTGCACTGGCAGAGCTGTGCTCTGTTACCGATAAGACTGCATTACATTACATTACATTACACTGCTCTTTTACCTGTCTGACTGCATTACACTGACAGAGCTGTGCTCTGTTACCAATCTGACTGCATTGCACTGACAGAGCTGAGCTCTGTTACCAATATGACTGCATTACACTGACAGAGCTGTGCTCTGTTACCAGTCTGACTGCATTACACTGACAGAGCTGTGCTCTGTTACCAATCTGACTGCATTGCACTGACAGAGCTGTGCTCTGTTACCAATCTGACTGCATTACACTGACAGAGCTGTGCTCTGTTACCAATCTGACTGCATTACACTGACAGAGCTAAGCTCTGTTACCAATATGACTGCATTACACTGACAGAGCTGAGCTCTGTTACCACTATGACTTCATTACACTGACAGAGCTGAGGTCTGTTACCAATCTGACTGCATTACACTGAAATAGCTGTGTTCTGTTACCAAACTGACTGCATTACACTGACAGATTTCTGTTACCAATCTGACTGCATTACACTGAAATAGCTGTGCTCTGTTACCAATCTGACTGCATTACACTGACAGAGCTGTGCTCTGTTACCAATCTGACTGCATTGCACTGACAGGGCTGTGCTCTGTTACCAATATGACTGCATTATACTGACAGAGCTGTGCTCTGTTACCAATCTGACTGCATTACACTGACAGAGCTGAGCTCTGTTACCAATATGACTGCATTACACTGAAATAGCTGTGCTCTTTTATCAATATGACTGCATTACACTGACAGAGCTGAGCTGTTACCAATCTGACTGCATTACACTGCCAGAGCTGTGCTCTGTTACCAATCTGACTGCATTGCACTGACAGAGCTGTGCTCTGTTACCAATATGGCTGCATTACACTGACAGAGCTGTGCTCTGTTACCAATCTGACTGCATTGCACTGACAGAGCTGTGCTCTGTTACCAATCTGACTGCATTGCACTGACAGAGCTGTACTCTGTTACCAATCTGACTGCATTACACTGACAGAGCTAAGCTCTGTTACCAATATGACTGCATTACACTGACAGAGCTGAGCTCTGTTACCAATATGACTGCATTACACTGAAATAGCTGTGCTCTGTTATCAATATGGCTACATTACACTGACAGAGCTATGTTACCAATATGACTGCATTACACTGGCAGAGCTGTGCTCTGTAACCAATATGTCTGCATTATACTGACAGAGCTGAGCTCTGTTACCAATCTGACTGCATTACACTGACAGAGCTGAGCTCTGTTACCAATATGACTGCATTACACTGAAATAGCTGTGCTCTTTTATCAATATGACTGCATTACACTGACAGAGCTGAGCTGTTACCAATCTGACTGCATTACACTGCCAGAGCTGTGCTCTGTTACCAATCTGACTGCATTGCACTGACAGAGCTGTGCTCTGTTACCAATATGGCTGCATTACACTGACAGAGCTGTGCTCTGTTACCAATCTGACTGCATTGCACTGACAGAGCTGTGCTCTGTTACCAATCTGACTGCATTGCACTGACAGAGCTGTACTCTGTTACCAATCTGACTGCATTACACTGACAGAGCTAAGCTCTGTTACCAATATGACTGCATTACACTGACAGAGCTGAGCTCTGTTACCAATATGACTGCATTACACTGAAATAGCTGTGCTCTGTTATCAATATGGCTACATTACACTGACAGAGCTATGTTACCAATATGACTGCATTACACTGGCAGAGCTGTGCTCTGTAACCAATATGTCTGCATTATACTGACAGAGCTGAGCTCTGTTACCAATCTGACTGCATTACACTGACAGATCTCTGTTACCAATCTGACTGCATTACACTGACAGAGCTGTGCTCTGTTACCAATCTGACTGCATACACTGAAATAGTTGTGCTCTGTTACCAATCTGACTGCATTACACTGACAGAGCTGTGCTCTGTTACCAAACTGACTGCATTACACTGACAGAGATAAGCTCTGTTACCAATCTGACTGCATTACACTGACAGGGCTGTGCTCTGTTACCAATATGACTGCATTACACTGTCAGAGCTATGCTCTGTAACCAATATGACTGCATTACACTGGCAGAGCTGAGCTCTGTTACCAATATGACTGCATTGCACTGACAGAGCTGAGCTCTGTTACCAATATGACTGCATTACACTGACAGAGCTCTGTTACCAATATGACTGCATTACACTGACAGAGCTGTGCTTTGTTACCAGTCTGACTGCATTACACTGACAGAGCTGTGCTCTGTTACCAATCTGACTGCATTACACTGACAGAGCTGTGCTCTGTTACCAAACTGACTGCATTACACTGACAGAGATAAGCTCTGTTACCAATCTGACTGCATTACACTGACAGGGCTATGCTCTGTAACCAATATGACTGCATTACACTGACAGAGCTGAGCTCTGTTACCAATATGACTGCATTGCACTGACAGAGCTGAGCTCTGTTACCAATCTGACTGCATTACACAGAAATAGCTGTGCTCTGTTATCAATATGGCTACATTACACTGACAGAGCTCTGTTACCAATATGACTGCATTACACTGACAGGGCTGTGCTCTGTTACCAATATGACTGCATTATACTGACAGAGCTGTGCTCTGTTACCAATCTGACTGCATTACACTGACAGAGCTGAGCTCTGTTACCAATATGACTGCATTACACTGAAATAGCTGTGCTCTTTTATCAATATGACTGCATTACACTGACAGAGCTGAGCTGTTACCAATCTGACTGCATTACACTGCCAGAGCTGTGCTCTGTTACCAATCTGACTGCATTGCACTGACAGAGCTGTGCTCTGTTACCAATATGGCTGCATTACACTGACAGAGCTGTGCTCTGTTACCAATCTGACTGCATTGCACTGACAGAGCTGTGCTCTGTTACCAATCTGACTGCATTGCACTGACAGAGCTGTACTCTGTTACCAATCTGACTGCATTACACTGACAGAGCTAAGCTCTGTTACCAATATGACTGCATTACACTGACAGAGCTGAGCTCTGTTACCAATATGACTGCATTACACTGAAATAGCTGTGCTCTGTTATCAATATGGCTACATTACACTGACAGAGCTATGTTACCAATATGACTGCATTACACTGGCAGAGCTGTGCTCTGTAACCAATATGTCTGCATTATACTGACAGAGCTGAGCTCTGTTACCAATCTGACTGCATTACACTGACAGATCTCTGTTACCAATCTGACTGCATTACACTGACAGAGCTGTGCTCTGTTACCAATCTGACTGCATACACTGAAATAGTTGTGCTCTGTTACCAATCTGACTGCATTACACTGACAGAGCTGTGCTCTGTTACCAAACTGACTGCATTACACTGACAGAGATAAGCTCTGTTACCAATCTGACTGCATTACACTGACAGGGCTGTGCTCTGTTACCAATATGACTGCATTACACTGTCAGAGCTATGCTCTGTAACCAATATGACTGCATTACACTGGCAGAGCTGAGCTCTGTTACCAATATGACTGCATTGCACTGACAGAGCTGAGCTCTGTTACCAATATGACTGCATTACACTGACAGAGCTCTGTTACCAATATGACTGCATTACACTGACAGAGCTGTGCTTTGTTACCAGTCTGACTGCATTACACTGACAGAGCTGTGCTCTGTTACCAATCTGACTGCATTACACTGACAGAGCTGTGCTCTGTTACCAAACTGACTGCATTACACTGACAGAGATAAGCTCTGTTACCAATCTGACTGCATTACACTGACAGGGCTATGCTCTGTAACCAATATGACTGCATTACACTGACAGAGCTGAGCTCTGTTACCAATATGACTGCATTGCACTGACAGAGCTGAGCTCTGTTACCAATCTGACTGCATTACACAGAAATAGCTGTGCTCTGTTATCAATATGGCTACATTACACTGACAGAGCTCTGTTACCAATATGACTGCATTACACTGGCAGAGCTGTGCTCTGTAACCAATATGTCTGCATTATACTGACAGAGCTGAGCTCTGTTACCAATCTGACTGCATTACACTGACAGATCTCTGTTACCAATCTGACTGCATTACACTGACATAGCTGTGCTCTGTTACCAATCTGACTGCATACACTGAAATAGCTGTGCTCTGTTACCAAACTGACTGCATTACACTGACAGAGATAAGCTCTGTTACCAATCTGACTGCATTACACTGACAGGGCTGTGCTCTGTTACCAATATGACTGCATTACACTGTCAGAGCTATGCTCTGTAACCAATATGACTGCATTACACTGGCAGAGCTGAGCTCTGTTACCAATATGACTGCATTGCACTGACAGAGCTGAGCTCTGTTACCAATATGACTGCATTACACTGACAGAGCTCTGTTACCAATATGACTGCATTACACTGACAGAGCTGTGCTTTGTTACCAGTCTGACTGCATTACACTGACAGAGCTGTGCTCTGTTACCAATCTGACTGCATTGCACTGACAGTGCTGTGCTCTGTTACCAATATGACTGTATTACACTGACAGAGCTGTGCTCTGTTACCAATCCGACTGCATTACACTGACAGAGCTAAGCTCTGTTACCAATATGACTGCATTACAATGAAATAGCTGTGCTCTGTTATCAATATGACTGCATTACACTGACAGATCTCTGTTACCAATATGACTGCATTACACTGACAGAGCTAAGCTCTGTTACCAATCTGACTGCATTACACTGAAATAGCTGTGATCTGTTACCAATATGACTGCATTACACTGACAGAGCTGAGCTCTGTTACCAATATGACTGCATTACACTGACAGAGCTGTGCTCTGTTACCAGTCTGACTGCATTACACTGACAGAGCTGTGCTCTGTTACCAATCTGACTGCATTGCACTGACAGAGCTGTGCTCTGTTACCAATCTGACTGCATTACACTGACAGAGCTGTGCTCTGTTACCAATCTGACTGCATTACACTGACAGAGCTAAGCTCTGTTACCAATATGACTGCATTACACTGACAGAGCTGAGCTCTGTTACCACTATGACTTCATTACACTGACAGAGCTGAGGTCTGTTACCAATCTGACTACATTACACTGAAATAGCTGTGTTCTGTTACCAAACTGACTGCATTACACTGACAGATTTCTGTTACCAATCTGACTGCATTACACTGAAATAGCTGTGCTCTGTTACCAATCTGACTGCATTACACTGACAGAGCTGTGCTCTGTTACCAATCTGACTGCATTACACTGACAGAGCTGTGCTCTGTTACCAATCCGACTGCATTACACTGACAGAGCTGTGCTCTGTTACCAATATGACTCCATTACACTGACAGAGATGAGCTCTGTTGCCAATCTGACTGCATTACACTGACAGAGCTGTGCTCTGTTACCAATCTGACTGCATACACTGAAATAGTTGTGCTCTGTTACCAATCTGACTGCATTACACTGACAGAGCTGTGCTCTGTTACCAAACTGACTGCATTACACTGACAGAGATAAGCTCTGTTACCAATCTGACTGCATTACACTGACAGGGCTGTGCTCTGTTACCAATATGACTGCATTACACTGTCAGAGCTATGCTCTGTAACCAATATGACTGCATTACACTGGCAGAGCTGAGCTCTGTTACCAATATGACTGCATTGCACTGACAGAGCTGAGCTCTGTTACCAATATGACTGCATTACACTGACAGAGCTCTGTTACCAATATGACTGCATTACACTGACAGAGCTGTGCTTTGTTACCAGTCTGACTGCATTACACTGACAGAGCTGTGCTCTGTTACCAATCTGACTGCATTACACTGACAGAGCTGTGCTCTGTTACCAAACTGACTGCATTACACTGACAGAGATAAGCTCTGTTACCAATCTGACTGCATTACACTGACAGGGCTATGCTCTGTAACCAATATGACTGCATTACACTGACAGAGCTGAGCTCTGTTACCAATATGACTGCATTGCACTGACAGAGCTGAGCTCTGTTACCAATCTGACTGCATTACACAGAAATAGCTGTGCTCTGTTATCAATATGGCTACATTACACTGACAGAGCTCTGTTACCAATATGACTGCATTACACTGGCAGAGCTGTGCTCTGTAACCAATATGTCTGCATTATACTGACAGAGCTGAGCTCTGTTACCAATCTGACTGCATTACACTGACAGATCTCTGTTACCAATCTGACTGCATTACACTGACATAGCTGTGCTCTGTTACCAATCTGACTGCATACACTGAAATAGCTGTGCTCTGTTACCAAACTGACTGCATTACACTGACAGAGATAAGCTCTGTTACCAATCTGACTGCATTACACTGACAGGGCTGTGCTCTGTTACCAATATGACTGCATTACACTGTCAGAGCTATGCTCTGTAACCAATATGACTGCATTACACTGGCAGAGCTGAGCTCTGTTACCAATATGACTGCATTGCACTGACAGAGCTGAGCTCTGTTACCAATATGACTGCATTACACTGACAGAGCTCTGTTACCAATATGACTGCATTACACTGACAGAGCTGTGCTTTGTTACCAGTCTGACTGCATTACACTGACAGAGCTGTGCTCTGTTACCAATCTGACTGCATTGCACTGACAGTGCTGTGCTCTGTTACCAATATGACTGTATTACACTGACAGAGCTGTGCTCTGTTACCAATCCGACTGCATTACACTGACAGAGCTAAGCTCTGTTACCAATATGACTGCATTACAATGAAATAGCTGTGCTCTGTTATCAATATGACTGCATTACACTGACAGATCTCTGTTACCAATATGACTGCATTACACTGACAGAGCTAAGCTCTGTTACCAATCTGACTGCATTACACTGAAATAGCTGTGATCTGTTACCAATATGACTGCATTACACTGACAGAGCTGAGCTCTGTTACCAATATGACTGCATTACACTGACAGAGCTGTGCTCTGTTACCAGTCTGACTGCATTACACTGACAGAGCTGTGCTCTGTTACCAATCTGACTGCATTGCACTGACAGAGCTGTGCTCTGTTACCAATCTGACTGCATTACACTGACAGAGCTGTGCTCTGTTACCAATCTGACTGCATTACACTGACAGAGCTAAGCTCTGTTACCAATATGACTGCATTACACTGACAGAGCTGAGCTCTGTTACCACTATGACTTCATTACACTGACAGAGCTGAGGTCTGTTACCAATCTGACTACATTACACTGAAATAGCTGTGTTCTGTTACCAAACTGACTGCATTACACTGACAGATTTCTGTTACCAATCTGACTGCATTACACTGAAATAGCTGTGCTCTGTTACCAATCTGACTGCATTACACTGACAGAGCTGTGCTCTGTTACCAATCTGACTGCATTACACTGACAGAGCTGTGCTCTGTTACCAATCCGACTGCATTACACTGACAGAGCTGTGCTCTGTTACCAATATGACTCCATTACACTGACAGAGATGAGCTCTGTTGCCAATCTGACTGCATTACACTGACAGAGCTGTGCTCTGTTACCAATCTGACTGCATTACACTGCCAGAGCTGAGCTGTTACCAATCTGACTGCATTACACTGACAGAACTGAGCTGTTACCAATCTGACTGCATTACACTGACAGAGCTGAGCTCTGTTACCAATCTGACTGCATTACACTGCCAGAGCTGTGCTCTGTTGCCAATCTGACTGCATTACACTGACAGAGCTGTGCTCTGTTACCAATCTGACTGCATTACACTGCCAGAGCTGAGCTGTTACCAATCTGACTGCATTACACTGACAGAACTGAGCTGTTACCAATCTGACTGCATTACACTGACAGAGCTGAGCTCTGTTACCAATCTGACTGCATTACACTGCCAGAGCTGTGCTCTGTTACCAATCTGACTGCATTGCACTGACAGAGCTGAGCTCTGTTACCAATGTGACTGCATTACACTGACAGAGCTGAGCTCTGTTACCACTATGACTGCATTACACTGACAGAGCTAAGCTCTGTTACCAATCTGACTGCATTACACTGAAATAGCTGTGATCTGTTACCAATATGACTGCATTACACTGACAGAGCTGAGCTCTGTTACCAATATGACTGCATTACACTGACAGAGCTGTGCTCTGTTACCAGTCTGACTGCATTACACTGACAGAGCTGTGCTCTGTTACCAATCTGACTGCATTGCACTGACAGAGCTGTGCTCTGTTACCAATCTGACTGCATTACACTGACAGAGCTGTGCTCTGTTACCAATCTGACTGCATTACACTGACAGAGCTAAGCTCTGTTACCAATATGACTGCATTACACTGACAGAGCTGAGCTCTGTTACCACTATGACTTCATTACACTGACAGAGCTGAGCTCTGTTACCAATCTGACTGCATTACACTGAAATAGCTGTGTTCTGTTACCAAACTGACTGCATTACACTGACAGATTTCTGTTACCAATCTGACTGCATTACACTGAAATAGCTGTGCTCTGTTACCAATCTGACTGCATTACACTGACAGAGCTGTGCTCTGTTACCAATCTGACTGCATTACACTGACAGAGCTGTGCTCTGTTACCAATCCGACTGCATTACACTGACAGAGCTGTGCTCTGTTACCAATATGACTCCATTACACTGACAGAGATGAGCTCTGTTGCCAATCTGACTGCATTACACTGACAGAGCTGTGCTCTGTTACCAATCTGACTGCATTACACTGCCAGAACTGAGCTGTTACCAA
The DNA here is from genome assembly GCF_978046115.1 of Saccoglossus kowalevskii. Taxonomy (NCBI): domain Eukaryota; kingdom Metazoa; phylum Hemichordata; class Enteropneusta; family Harrimaniidae; genus Saccoglossus; species Saccoglossus kowalevskii. The sequence goes on along the minus strand of NC_140647.1, from coordinate 37,472,378 downwards.
TCTGACTGCATTACACTGACAGAGCTGAGCTCTGTTACCAATCTGACTGCATTACACTGCCAGAGCTGTGCTCTGTTACCAATCTGACTGCATTGCACTGGCAGAGCTGTGCTCTGTTACCGATAAGACTGCATTACATTACATTACACTGCTCTTTTACCTGTCTGACTGCATTACACTGACAGAGCTGTGCTCTGTTACCAATCTGACTGCATTGCACTGACAGAGCTGAGCTCTGTTACCAATATGACTGCATTACACTGACAGAGCTGTGCTCTGTTACCAGTCTGACTGCATTACACTGACAGAGCTGTGCTCTGTTACCAATCTGACTGCATTGCACTGACAGAGCTGTGCTCTGTTACCAATCTGACTGCATTACACTGACAGAGCTGTGCTCTGTTACCAATCTGACTGCATTACACTGACAGAGCTAAGCTCTGTTACCAATATGACTGCATTACACTGACAGAGCTGAGCTCTGTTACCACTATGACTTCATTACACTGACAGAGCTGAGGTCTGTTACCAATCTGACTGCATTACACTGAAATAGCTGTGTTCTGTTACCAAACTGACTGCATTACACTGACAGATTTCTGTTACCAATCTGACTGCATTACACTGAAATAGCTGTGCTCTGTTACCAATCTGACTGCATTACACTGACAGAGCTGTGCTCTGTTACCAATCTGACTGCATTGCACTGACAGGGCTGTGCTCTGTTACCAATATGACTGCATTATACTGACAGAGCTGTGCTCTGTTACCAATCTGACTGCATTACACTGACAGAGCTGAGCTCTGTTACCAATATGACTGCATTACACTGAAATAGCTGTGCTCTTTTATCAATATGACTGCATTACACTGACAGAGCTGAGCTGTTACCAATCTGACTGCATTACACTGCCAGAGCTGTGCTCTGTTACCAATCTGACTGCATTGCACTGACAGAGCTGTGCTCTGTTACCAATATGGCTGCATTACACTGACAGAGCTGTGCTCTGTTACCAATCTGACTGCATTGCACTGACAGAGCTGTGCTCTGTTACCAATCTGACTGCATTGCACTGACAGAGCTGTACTCTGTTACCAATCTGACTGCATTACACTGACAGAGCTAAGCTCTGTTACCAATATGACTGCATTACACTGACAGAGCTGAGCTCTGTTACCAATATGACTGCATTACACTGAAATAGCTGTGCTCTGTTATCAATATGGCTACATTACACTGACAGAGCTCTGTTACCAATATGACTGCATTACACTGGCAGAGCTGTGCTCTGTAACCAATATGTCTGCATTATACTGACAGAGCTGAGCTCTGTTACCAATCTGACTGCATTACACTGACAGATCTCTGTTACCAATCTGACTGCATTACACTGACAGAGCTGTGCTCTGTTACCAATCTGACTGCATACACTGAAATAGTTGTGCTCTGTTACCAATCTGACTGCATTACACTGACAGAGCTGTGCTCTGTTACCAAACTGACTGCATTACACTGACAGAGATAAGCTCTGTTACCAATCAGACTGCATTACACTGACAGGGCTGTGCTCTGTTACCAATATGACTGCATTACACTGTCAGAGCTATGCTCTGTAACCAATATGACTGCATTACACTGACAGAGCTGAGCTCTGTTACCAATATGACTGCATTGCACTGACAGAGCTGAGCTCTGTTACCAATATGACTGCATTACACTGACAGAGCTCTGTTACCAATATGACTGCATTACACTGACAGAGCTGTGCTTTGTTACCAGTCTGACTGCATTACACTGACAGAGCTGTGCTCTGTTACCAATCTGACTGCATTGCACTGACAGTGCTGTGCTCTGTTACCAATATGACTGTATTACACTGACAGAGCTGTGCTCTGTTACCAATCTGACTGCATTACACTGACAGAGCTAAGCTCTGTTACCAATATGACTGCATTACAATGAAATAGCTGTGCTCTGTTATCAATATGACTGCATTACACTGACAGAGCTCTGTTACCAATATGACTGCATTACACTGACAGAGCTAAGCTCTGTTACCAATCTGACAGCATTACACTGAAATAGCTGTGATCTGTTACCAATATGACTGCATTACACTGACAGAGCTGAGCTCTGTTACCAATATGACTGCATTACACTGACAGAGCTGTGCTCTGTTACCAGTCTGACTGCATTACACTGACAGAACTGTGCTCTGTTACCAATCTGACTGCATTGCACTGACAGAGCTGTGCTCTGTTACCAATCTGACTGCATTACACTGACAGTGCTGTGCTCTTTTACCAATCTGACTACATTACACTGACAGAGCTAAGCTCTGTTACCAATATGACTGCATTACACTGACAGAGCTGAGCTCTGTTACCACTATGACTTCATTACACTGACAGAGCTGAGCTCTGTTACCAATCTGACTGCATTACACTGAAATAGCTGTGCTCTGTTATCAATATGGCTACATTACACTGACAGAGCTCTGTTACCAATATGACTGCATTACACTGGCAGAGCTGTGCTCTGTAACCAATATGTCTGCATTATACTGACAGAGCTGAGCTCTGTTACCAATATGACTGCATTACACTGAAATAGCTGTGCTCTGTTATCAATATGGCTACATTACACTGACAGAGCTCTGTTACCAATATGACTGCATTACACTGGCAGAGCTGTGCTCTGTAACCAATATGTCTGCATTATACTGACAGAGCTGAGCTCTGTTACCAATCTGACTGCATTACACTGACAGATCTCTGTTACCAATCTGACTGCATTACACTGACAGAGCTGTGCTCTGTTACCAATCTGACTGCATACACTGAAATAGCTGTGCTCTGTTACCAATCTGACTGCATTACACTGACAGAGCTGTGCTCTGTTACCAAACTGACTGCATTGCACTGACAGAGATAAGCTCTGTTACCAATCTGACTGCATTACACTGACAGGGCTGTGCTCTGTTACCAATATGACTGCATTACACTGTCAGAGCTATGCTCTGTAACCAATATGACTGCATTACACTGACAGAGCTGAGCTCTGTTACCAATATGACTGCATTGCACTGACAGAGCTGAGCTCTGTTACCAATATGACTGCATTACACGGACAGAGCTCTGTTACCAATATGACTGCATTACACTGACAGAGCTGTGCTTTGTTACCAGTCTGACTGCATTACACTGACAGAGCTGTGCTCTGTTACCAATCTGACTGCATTGCACTGACAGTGCTGTGCTCTGTTACCAATATGACTGTATTACACTGACAGAGCTGTGCTCTGTTATCAATATGACTGCATTACACTGACAGAGCTCTGTTACCAATATGACTGCATTACACTGACTGACCTAAGCTCTGTTACCAATCTGACTGCATTACACTGAAATAGCTGTGATCTGTTACCAATATGACTGCATTACACTGACAGAGCTGAGCTCTGTTACCAATATGACTGCATTACACTGACAGTGCTGTGCTCTGTTACCAGTCTGACTGCATTACACTGACAGAGCTGTGCTCTGTTACCAATCTGACTGCATTACACTGACAGAGCTGTGCTCTGTTACCAATCTGACTGCATTACACTGACAGAGCTAAGCTCTGTTACCATTATGACTGCATTACACTGAAACAGCTGTGCTCTGTTACCAATCTGACTGCATTGCACTGACAGTGCTGTGCTCTGTTACCAATCTGACTGCATTACACTGACAGAGCTGTCCTCTGTTACCAATCTGACCACATTACACTGACAGAGCTGTGCTCTGTTACCAATCTGACTGCATTGCACTGACAGAGCTGTGCTCTGTTACCAATATGACTGCATTATACTGACAGAGCTGTGCTCTGTTACCAATCTGACTGCATTACACTGACAGAGCTGAGCTCTGTTACCAATATGACTGCATTACACTGAAATAGCTGTGCTCTTTTATCAATATGACTGCATTACACTGACAGAGCTGAGCTGTTACCAATCTGACTGCATTACACTGCCAGAGCTGTGCTCTGTTACCAATCTGACTGCATTGCACTGACAGAGCTGTGCTCTGTTACCAATATGACTGCATTACACTGACAGAGCTGTGCTCTGTTACCAATCTGACTGCATTGCACTGACAGAGCTGTGCTCTGTTACCAATCTGACTGCATTGCACTGACAGAGCTGTGCCCTGTTACCAATCTGACTGCATTACACTGACAGAGCTGTGCTCTGTTACCAATCTGACTGCATACACTGAAATAGCTGTGCTCTGTTACCAATCTGACTGCATTACACTGACAGAGCTGTGCTCTGTTACCAAACTGACTGCATTGCACTGACAGAGATAAGCTCTGTTACCAATCTGACTGCATTACACTGACAGGGCTGTGCTCTGTTACCAATATGACTGCATTACACTGTCAGAGCTATGCTCTGTAACCAATATGACTGCATTACACTGACAGAGCTGAGCTCTGTTACCAATATGACTGCATTGCACTGACAGAGCTGAGCTCTGTTACCAATATGACTGCATTACACGGACAGAGCTCTGTTACCAATATGACTGCATTACACTGACAGAGCTGTGCTTTGTTACCAGTCTGACTGCATTACACTGACAGAGCTGTGCTCTGTTACCAATCTGACTGCATTGCACTGACAGTGCTGTGCTCTGTTACCAATATGACTGTATTACACTGACAGAGCTGTGCTCTGTTATCAATATGACTGCATTACACTGACAGAGCTCTGTTACCAATATGACTGCATTACACTGACTGACCTAAGCTCTGTTACCAATCTGACTGCATTACACTGAAATAGCTGTGATCTGTTACCAATATGACTGCATTACACTGACAGAGCTGAGCTCTGTTACCAATATGACTGCATTACACTGACAGTGCTGTGCTCTGTTACCAGTCTGACTGCATTACACTGACAGAGCTGTGCTCTGTTACCAATCTGACTGCATTGCACTGACAGAGCTGTGCTCTGTTACCAATCTGACTGCATTACACTGACAGAGCTGTGCTCTGTTACCAATCTGACTGCATTACACTGACAGAGCTAAGCTCTGTTACCATTATGACTGCATTACACTGAAACAGCTGTGCTCTGTTACCAATCTGACTGCATTGCACTGACAGTGCTGTGCTCTGTTACCAATCTGACTGCATTACACTGACAGAGCTGTCCTCTGTTACCAATCTGACCACATTACACTGACAGAGCTGTGCTCTGTTACCAATCTGACTGCATTGCACTGACAGAGCTGTGCTCTGTTACCAATATGACTGCATTATACTGACAGAGCTGTGCTCTGTTACCAATCTGACTGCATTACACTGACAGAGCTGAGCTCTGTTACCAATATGACTGCATTACACTGAAATAGCTGTGCTCTTTTATCAATATGACTGCATTACACTGACAGAGCTGAGCTGTTACCAATCTGACTGCATTACACTGCCAGAGCTGTGCTCTGTTACCAATCTGACTGCATTGCACTGACAGAGCTGTGCTCTGTTACCAATATGACTGCATTACACTGACAGAGCTGTGCTCTGTTACCAATCTGACTGCATTGCACTGACAGAGCTGTGCTCTGTTACCAATCTGACTGCATTGCACTGACAGAGCTGTGCCCTGTTACCAATCTGACTGCATTACACTGACAGAGCTAAGCTCTGTTACCAATATGACTGCATTACACTGACAGAGCTGTGCTCTGTTACCAATATGACTGCATTACACTGAAATAGTTGTGCTCTGTTATCAATATGGCTACATTACACTGACAGAGCTCTGTTACCAATATGACTGCATTACACTGGCAGAGCTGTGCTCTGTAACCAATATGTCTGCATTATACTGACAGAGCTGAGCTCTGTTACCAATCTGACTGCATTACACTGACAGATATCTGTTACCAATCTGACTGCATTACACTGACAGAGCTGTGTTCTATTACCAATCTGACTGCATACACTGAAATAGCTGTGCTCTGTTACCAATCTGACTGCATTACACTGACAGAGCTGTGCTCTGTTACCAAACTGACTGCATTACACTGACAGAGATAAGCTCTGTTACCAATCTGACTGCATTATACTGACAGGGCTGTGCTCTGTTACCAATATGACTGCATTACACTGACAGAGCTGAGCTCTGTTACCACTATGACTTCATTACACTGACAGAGCTGAGCTCTGTTACCAATCTGACTGCATTACACAGAAATAGCTGTGCTCTGTTATCAATATGGCTACATTACACTGACAGAGCTCTGTTACCAATATGACTGCATTACACTGGCAGAGCTGTGCTCTGTAACCAATATGTCTGCATTATACTGACAGAGCTGAGCTCTGTTACCAATCTGACTGCATTACACTGACAGATCTCTGTTACCAATCTGACTGCATTACACTGACAGAGCTGTGCTCTGTTACCAATCTGACTGCATACACTGAAATAGCTGTGCTCTGTTACCAAACTGACTGCATTACACGGACAGAGATAAGCTCTGTTACCAATCTGACTGCATTACACTGACAGGGCTGTGCTCTGTTACCAATATGACTGCATTACACTGTCAGAGCTATGCTCTGTAACCAATATGACTGCATTACACTGGCAGAGCTGAGCTCTGTTACCAATATGACTGCATTGCACTGACAGAGCTGAGCTCTGTTACCAATATGACTGCATTACACTGACAGAGCTCTGTTACCAATATGACTGCATTACACTGACAGAGCTGTGCTTTGTTACCAGTCTGACTGCATTACACTGACAGAGCTGTGCTCTGTTACCAATCTGACTGCATTGCACTGACAGTGCTGTGCTCTGTTACCAATATGACTGTATTACACTGACAGAGCTGTGCTCTGTTACCAATCCGACTGCATTACACTGACAGAGCTAAGCTCTGTTACCAATATGACTGCATTACAATGAAATAGCTGTGCTCTGTTATCAATATGACTGCATTACACTGACAGATCTCTGTTACCAATATGACTGCATTACACTGACAGAGCTAAGCTCTGTTACCAATCTGACTGCATTACACTGAAATAGCTGTGATCTGTTACCAATATGACTGCATTACACTGACAGAGCTGAGCTCTGTTACCAATATGACTGCATTACACTGACAGAGCTGTGCTCTGTTACCAGTCTGACTGCATTACACTGACAGAGCTGTGCTCTGTTACCAATCTGACTGCATTGCACTGACAGAGCTGTGCTCTGTTACCAATCTGACTGCATTACACTGACAGAGCTGTGCTCTGTTACCAATCTGACTGCATTACACTGACAGAGCTAAGCTCTGTTACCAATATGACTGCATTACACTGACAGAGCTGAGCTCTGTTACCACTATGACTTCATTACACTGACAGAGCTGAGGTCTGTTACCAATCTGACTGCATTACACTGAAATAGCTGTGTTCTGTTACCAAACTGACTGCATTACACTGACAGATTTCTGTTACCAATCTGACTGCATTACACTGAAATAGCTGTGCTCTGTTACCAATCTGACTGCATTACACTGACAGAGCTGTGCTCTGTTACCAATCTGACTGCATTACACTGACAGAGCTGTGCTCTGTTACCAATCCGACTGCATTACACTGACAGAGCTGTGCTCTGTTACCAATATGACTCCATTACACTGACAGAGATGAGCTCTGTTGCCAATCTGACTGCATTACACTGACAGAGCTGTGCTCTGTTACCAATCTGACTGCATTACACTGCCAGAGCTGAGCTGTTACCAATCTGACTGCATTACACTGACAGAACTGAGCTGTTACCAATCTGACTGCATTACACTGACAGAGCTGAGCTCTGTTACCAATCTGACTGCATTACACTGCCAGAGCTGTGCTCTGTTACCAATCTGACTGCATTGCACTGGCAGAGCTGTGCTCTGTTACCGATAAGACTGCATTACATTACATTACACTGCTCTTTTACCTGTCTGACTGCATTACACTGACAGAGCTGTGCTCTGTTACCAATCTGACTGCATTGCACTGACAGAGCTGAGCTCTGTTACCAATATGACTGCATTACACTGACAGAGCTGAGCTCTGTTACCACTATGACTGCATTACACTGACAGAGCTAAGCTCTGTTACCAATCTGACTGCATTACACTGAAATAGCTGTGATCTGTTACCAATATGACTGCATTACACTGACAGAGCTGAGCTCTGTTACCAATATGACTGCATTACACTGACAGAGCTGTGCTCTGTTACCAGTCTGACTGCATTACACTGACAGAGCTGTGCTCTGTTACCAATCTGACTGCATTGCACTGACAGAGCTGTGCTCTGTTACCAATCTGACTGCATTACACTGACAGAGCTGTGCTCTGTTACCAATCTGACTGCATTACACTGACAGAGCTAAGCTCTGTTACCAATATGACTGCATTACACTGACAGAGCTGAGCTCTGTTACCACTATGACTTCATTACACTGACAGAGCTGAGCTCTGTTACCAATCTGACTGCATTACACTGAAATAGCTGTGTTCTGTTACCAAACTGACTGCATTACACTGACAGATTTCTGTTACCAATCTGACTGCATTACACTCAAATAGCTGTGCTCTGTTACCAATCTGACTGCATTACACTGACAGAGCTGTGCTCTGTTACCAATCTGACTGCATTACACTGACAGAGCTGTGCTCTGTTACCAATCCGACTGCATTACACTGACAGAGCTGTGCTCTGTTACCAATATGACTCCATTACACTGACAGAGATGAGCTCTGTTGCCAATCTGACTGCATTACACTGACAGAGCTGTGCTCTGTTACCAATCTGACTGCATTACACTGCCAGAGCTGAGCTGTTACCAATCTGACTGCATTACACTGACAGAACTGAGCTGTTACCAATCTGACTGCATTACACTGACAGAGCTGAGCTCTGTTACCAATCTGACTGCATTACACTGCCAGAGCTGTGCTCTGTTACCAATCTGACTGCATTGCACTGGCAGAGCTGTGCTCTGTTACCGATAAGACTGCATTACATTACATTACACTGCTCTTTTACCTGTCTGACTGCATTACACTGACAGAGCTGTGCTCTGTTACCAATCTGACTGCATTGCACTGACAGAGCTGAGCTCTGTTACCAATATGACTGCATTACACTGACAGAGCTGTGCTCTGTTACCAGTCTGACTGCATTACACTGACAGAGCTGTGCTCTGTTACCAATCTGACTGCATTGCACTGACAGAGCTGTGCTCTGTTACCAATCTGACTGCATTACACTGACAGAGCTGTGCTCTGTTAGCAATCTGACTGCATTACACTGACAGAGCTAAGCTCTGTTACCAATATGACTGCATTACACTGTCAGAGCTGAGCTCTGTTACCACTATGACTTCATTACACTGACAGAGCTGAGGTCTGTTACCAATCTGACTGCATTACACTGAAATAGCTGTGTTCTGTTACCAAACTGACTGCATTACACTGACAGATTTCTGTTACCAATCTGACTGCATTACACTGAAATAGCTGTGCTCTGTTACCAATCTGACTGCATTACACTGACAGAGCTGTGCTCTGTTACCAATCTGACTGCATTACCCTGACAGAGCTGTGCTGTTACCAATTCGACTGCATTACACTGACAGAGCTGTGCTCTGTTACCAATCTGACTGCATTGCACTGACAGAGCTGTGCTCTGTTACCAATCTGATTGCATTGCACTGACAGAGCTGTGTTCTGTTACCAATCTGACTGCATTACACTGACATAGCTAAGCTCTGTTACCAATCTGACTGCATTACACTGACAGAGCTAAGCTCTGTTACCAATATGACTGCATTACACTGACAGAGCTGAGCTCTGTTACCACTATGACTTCATTACACTGACAGAGCTGAGGTCTGTTACCAATCTGACTGCATTACACTGAAATAGCTGTGTTCTGTTACCAAACTGACTGCATTACACTGACAGATTTCTGTTACCAATCTGACTGCATTACACTGAAATAGCTGTGCTCTGTTACCAATCTGACTGCATTACACTGACAGAGCTGTGCTCTGTTACCAATCTGACTGCATTACACTGACAGAGCTGTGCTCTGTTACCAATCCGACTGCATTACACTGACAGAGCTGTGCTCTGTTACCAATATGACTCCATTACACTGACAGAGATGAGCTCTGTTGCCAATCTGACTGCATTACACTGACAGAGCTGTGCTCTGTTACCAATCTGACTGCATTACACTGCCAGAGCTGAGCTGTTACCAATCTGACTGCATTACACTGACAGAACTGAGCTGTTACCAATCTGACTGCATTACACTGACAGAGCTGAGCTCTGTTACCAATCTGACTGCATTACACTGCCAGAGCTGTGCTCTGTTACCAATCTGACTGCATTGCACTGGCAGAGCTGTGCTCTGTTACCGATAAGACTGCATTACATTACATTACACTGCTCTTTTACCTGTCTGACTGCATTACACTGACAGAGCTGTGCTCTGTTACCAATCTGACTGCATTGCACTGACAGAGCTGAGCTCTGTTACCAATATGACTGCATTACACTGACAGAGCTGAGCTCTGTTACCACTATGACTGCATTACACTGACAGAGCTAAGCTCTGTTACCAATCTGACTGCATTACACTGAAATAGCTGTGATCTGTTACCAATATGACTGCATTACACTGACAGAGCTGAGCTCTGTTACCAATATGACTGCATTACACTGACAGAGCTGTGCTCTGTTACCAGTCTGACTGCATTACACTGACAGAGCTGTGCTCTGTTACCAATCTGACTGCATTGCACTGACAGAGCTGTGCTCTGTTACCAATCTGACTGCATTACACTGACAGAGCTGTGCTCTGTTACCAATCTGACTGCATTACACTGACAGAGCTAAGCTCTGTTACCAATATGACTGCATTACACTGACAGAGCTGAGCTCTGTTACCACTATGACTTCATTACACTGACAGAGCTGAGCTCTGTTACCAATCTGACTGCATTACACTGAAATAGCTGTGTTCTGTTACCAAACTGACTGCATTACACTGACAGGTTTCTGTTACCAATCTGACTGCATTACACTGAAATAGCTGTGCTCTGTTACCAATCTGACTGCATTACACTGACAGAGCTGTGCTCTGTTACCAATCTGACTGCATTACACTGACAGAGCTGTGCTCTGTTACCAATCCGACTGCATTACACTGACAGAGCTGTGCTCTGTTACCAATATGACTCCATTACACTGACAGAGATGAGCTCTGTTGCCAATCTGACTGCATTACACTGACAGAGCTGTGCTCTGTTACCAATCTGACTGCATTACACTGCCAGAGCTGAGCTGTTACCAATCTGACTGCATTACACTGACAGAACTGAGCTGTTACCAATCTGACTGCATTACACTGACAGAGCTGAGCTCTGTTACCAATCTGACTGCATTACACTGCCAGAGCTGTGCTCTGTTACCAATCTGACTGCATTGCACTGGCAGAGCTGTGCTCTGTTACCGATAAGACTGCATTACATTACATTACACTGCTCTTTTACCTGTCTGACTGCATTACACTGACAGAGCTGTGCTCTGTTACCAATCTGACTGCATTGCACTGACAGAGCTGAGCTCTGTTACCAATATGACTGCATTACACTGACAGAGCTGTGCTCTGTTACCAGTCTGACTGCATTACACTGACAGAGCTGTGCTCTGTTACCAATCTGACTGCATTGCACTGACAGAGCTGTGCTCTGTTACCAATCTGACTGCATTACACTGACAGAGCTGTGCTCTGTTACCAATCTGACTGCATTACACTGACAGAGCTAAGCTCTGTTACCAATATGACTGCATTACACTGTCAGAGCTGAGCTCTGTTACCACTATGACTTCATTACACTGACAGAGCTGAGGTCTGTTACCAATCTGACTGCATTACACTGAAATAGCTGTGTTCTGTTACCAAACTGACTGCATTACACTGACAGATTTCTGTTACCAATCTGACTGCATTACGCTGAAATAGCTGTGCTCTGTTACCAATCTGACTGCATTACACTGACAGAGCTGTGCTCTGTTACCAATCTGACTGCATTACACTGACAGAGCTGTGCTGTTACCAATTCGACTGCATTACACTGACAGAGCTGTGCTCTGTTACCAATATGACTCCATTACACTGACAGAGATGAGCTCTGTTGCCAATCTGACTGCATTACACTGACAGAGCTGTGCTCTGTTACCAATCTGACTGCATTACACTGCCAGAGCTGAGCTGTTACCAATCTGACTGCATTACACTGACAGAACTGAGCTGTTACCAATCTGACTGCATTACACTGACAGAGCTGAGCTCTGTTACCAATCTGACTGCATTACACTGCCAGAGCTGTGCTCTGTTACCAATCTGACTGCATTGCACTGGCAGAGCTGTGCTCTGTTACCGATAAGACTGCATTACATTACATTACACTGCTCTTTTACCTGTCTGACTGCATTACACTGACAGAGCTGTGCTCTGTTACCAATCTGACTGCATTGCACTGACAGAGCTGAGCTCTGTTACCAATATGACTGCATTACACTGACAGAGCTGAGCTCTGTTACCACTATGACTGCATTACACTGACAGAGCTAAGCTCTGTTACCAATCTGACTGCATTACACTGAAATAGCTGTGATCTGTTACCAATATGACTGCATTACACTGACAGAGCTGAGCTCTGTTACCAATATGACTGCATTACACTGACAGAGCTGTGCTCTGTTACCAGTCTGACTGCATTACACTGACAGAGCTGTGCTCTGTTACCAATCTGACTGCATTGCACTGACAGAGCTGTGCTCTGTTACCAATCTGACTGCATTACACTGACAGAGCTGTGCTCTGTTACCAATCTGACTGCATTACACTGACAGAGCTAAGCTCTGTTACCAATATGACTGCATTACACTGACAGAGCTGAGCTCTGTTACCACTATGACTTCATTACACTGACAGAGCTGAGCTCTGTTACCAATCTGACTGCATTACACTGAAATAGCTGTGTTCTGTTACCAAACTGACTGCATTACACTGACAGATTTCTGTTACCAATCTGACTGCATTACACTCAAATAGCTGTGCTCTGTTACCAATCTGACTGCATTACACTGACAGAGCTGTGCTCTGTTACCAATCTGACTGCATTACACTGACAGAGCTGTGCTCTGTTACCAATCCGACTGCATTACACTGACAGAGCTGTGCTCTGTTACCAATATGACACCATTACACTGACAGAGATGAGCTCTGTTGCCAATCTGACTGCATTACACTGACAGAGCTGTGCTCTGTTACTAATCTGACTGCATTACACTGCCAGAGCGGAGCTGTTACCAATCTGACTGCATTACACTGACAGAACTGAGCTGTTACCAATCTGACTGCATTACACTGACAGAGCTGAGCTCTGTTACCAATCTGACTGCATTACACTGCCAGAGCTGTGCTCTGTTACCAATCTGACTGCATTGCACTGGCAGAGCTGTGCTCTGTTACCGATAAGACTGCATTACATTACATTACACTGCTCTTTTACCTGTCTGACTGCATTACACTGACAGAGCTGTGCTCTGTTACCAATCTGACTGCATTGCACTGACAGAGCTGAGCTCTGTTACCAATATGACTGCATTACACTGACAGAGCTGAGCTCTGTTACCACTATGACTGCATTACACTGACAGAGCTGAGCTCTGTTACCAATCTGACTGCATTACATTGAAATAGCTGTGCTCTGTTACCAATATGACTGCATTACACTGACAGAGCTCTGTTACCAATATGACTGCATTACACTGACAGAGCTGTGCTCTGTTACCAGTCTGACTGCATTACACTGACAGAGCTGTGCTCTGTTACCAATCTTACTGCATTGCACTGACAGAGCTGTGCTCTGTTACCAATATGACTGCACTACACTGACAGAGCTGTGCTCTGTTACCAATCTGACTGCATTACACTGACAGAGCTAAGCTCTGTTACCAATATGACTACATTACACTGAAATAGCTGTGCTCTGTTATCAATATGACTGCATTACACTGACAGAGCTCTGTTACCAATATGACTGCATTACACTGACAGAGCTAAGCTCTGTTACCAATCTGACTGCATTACACTGAAATAGCTGTGCTCTGTTACCAATATGACTGCATTACACTGACAGAGCTGTGCCCTGTTACCAATATTACTGCATTACACTGACAGAGCTGTGCTCTGTTACCAATATGACTGCATTACACTGACAGAGCTAAGCTCTGTTACCAATATGACTGCATTACACTAAAATAGCTGTGCTCTGTTATCAATATGACTGCATTACACTGACAGAGCTGTGCTCTGTTACCAATCTGACTGCATTGCACTGACAGAGCTGTGCTCTGTTACCAATATGACTGCATTATACTGACAGAGCTGTGCTCTGTTACCAATCTGACTGCATTACACTGACAGAGCTGAGCTCTGTTACCAATATGACTGCATTACACTGAAATAGCTGTGCTCTTTTATCAATATGACTGCATTACACTGACAGAGCTGAGCTGTTACCAATCTGACTGCATTACACTGCCAGAGCTGTGCTCTGTTACCAATCTGACTGCATTGCACTGACAGAGCTGTGCTCTGTTACCAATATGACTGCATTACACTGACAGAGCTGTGCTCTGTTACCAATCTGACTGCATTGCACTGACAGAGCTGTGCTCTGTTACCAATCTGACTGCATTGCACTGACAGAGCTGTGCCCTGTTACCAATCTGACTGCATTACACTGACAGAGCTAAGCTCTGTTACCAATATGACTGCATTACACTGACAGAGCTGAGCTCTGTTACCAATATGACTGCATTACACTGAAATAGCTGTGCTCTGTTATCAATATGGCTACATTACACTGACAGAGCTCTGTTACCAATATGACTGCATTACACTGGCAGAGCTGTGCTCTGTAACCAATATGTCTGCATTATACTGACAGAGCTGAGCTCTGTTACCAATCTGACTGCATTACACTGACAGATATCTGTTACCAATCTGACTGCATTACACTGACAGAGCTGTGTTCTATTACCAATCTGACTGCATACACTGAAATAGCTGTGCTCTGTTACCAATCTGACTGCATTACACTGACAGAGCTGTGCTCTGTTACCAAACTGACTGCATTACACTGACAGAGATAAGCTCTGTTACCAATCTGACTGCATTACACTGACAGGGCTGTGCTCTGTTACCAATATGACTGCATTACACTGACAGAGCTGAGCTCTGTTACCACTATGACTTCATTACACTGACAGAGCTGAGCTCTGTTACCAATCTGACTGCATTACACAGAAATAGCTGTGCTCTGTTATCAATATGGCTACATTACACTGACAGAGCTCTGTTACCAATATGACTGCATTACACTGGCAGAGCTGTGCTCTGTAACCAATATGACTGCATTGCACTGACAGAGCTGAGCTCTGTTACCAATATGACTGCATTACACTGACAGAGCTCTGTTACCAATATGACTGCATTACACTGACAGAGCTGTGCTTTGTTACCAGTCTGACTGCATTACACTGACAGAGCTGTGCTCTGTTACCAATCTGACTGCATTGCACTGACAGTGCTGTGCTCTGTTACCAATATGACTGTATTACACTGACAGAGCTGTGCTCTGTTACCAATCTGACTGCATTACACTGACAGAGCTAAGCTCTGTTACCAATATGACTGCATTACAATGAAATAGCTGTGCTCTGTTATCAATATGACTGCATTACACTGACAGATCTCTGTTACCAATATGACTGCATTACACTGACAGAGCTAAGCTCTGTTACCAATCTGACTGCATTACACTGAAATAGCTGTGATCTGTTACCAATATGACTGTATTACACTGACAGAGCTGAGCTCTGTTACCAATATGACTGCATTACACTGACAGAGCTGTGCTCTGTTACCAGTCTGACTGCATTACACTGACAGAGCTGTGCTCTGTTACCAATCTGACTGCATTGCACTGACAGAGCTGTGCTCTGTTACCAATCTGACTGCATTACACTGACAGAGCTGTGCTCTGTTACCAATCTGACTGCATTACACTGACAGAGCTAAGCTCTGTTACCAATATGACTGCATTACACTGACAGAGCTGAGCTCTGTTACCACTATGACTTCATTACACTGACAGAGCTGAGGTCTGTTACCAATCTGACTGCATTACACTGAAATAGCTGTGTTCTGTTACCAAACTGACTGCATTACAATGACAGATTTCTGTTACCAATCTGACTGCATTACACTGAAATAGCTGTGCTCTGTTACCAATCTGACTGCATTACACTGACAGAGCTGTGCTCTGTTACCGATCTGACTGCATTACACTGACAGTGCTGTGCTCTGTTACCAATCCGACTGCATTACACTGACAGAGCTGTGCTCTGTTACCAATCTGACTGCATTACACTGACAGAACTGAGCTGTTACCAATCTGACTGCATTACACTGACAGAGCTGAGCTCTGTTACCAATCTGACTGCATTACACTGCCAGAGCTGTGCTCTGTTACCAATCTGACTGCATTGCACTGGCAGAGCTGTGCTCTGTTACCGATAAGACTGCATTACATTACATTACACTGCTCTTTTACCTGTCTGACTGCATTACACTGACAGAGCTGTGCTCTGTTACCAATCTGACTGCATTGCACTGACAGAGCTGAGCTCTGTTACCAATATGACTGCATTACACTGACAGAGCTGAGCTCTGTTACCACTATGACTGCATTACACTGACAGAGCTAAGCTCTGTTACCAATCTGACTGCATTACACTGAAATAGCTGTGATCTGTTACCAATATGACTGCATTACACTGACAGAGCTGAGCTCTGTTACCAATATGACTGCATTACACTGACAGAGCTGTGCTCTGTTACCAGTCTGACTGCATTACACTGACAGAGCTGTGCTCTGTTACCAATCTGACTGCATTGCACTGACAGAGCTGTGCTCTGTTACCAATCTGACTGAATTACACTGACAGAGCTGAGCTCTGTTACCAATCTGACTGCATTACACTGAAATAGCTGTGTTCTGTTACCAAACTGACTGCATTACACTGACAGATTTCTGTTACCAATCTGACTGCATTACACTGAAATAGCTGTGCTCTGTTACCAATCTGACTGCATTACACTGACAGAGCTGTGCTCTGTTACCAATCTGACTGCATTACACTGACAGAGCTGTGCTCTGTTACCAATCCGACTGCATTACACTGACAGAGCTGTGCTCTGTTACCAATATGACTCCATTACACTGACAGAGATGAGCTCTGTTAACAATCTGACTGCATTACACTGACAGAGCTGAGCTGTTACGAATCTGACTGCATTACACTGACAGAACTGAGCTGTTACCAATCTGACTGCATTACACTGACAGAGCTGAGCTCTGTTACCAATCTGACTGCATTACACTGCCAGAGCTGTGCTCTGTTACCAATCTGACTGCACTGCACTGGCAGAGCTGTGCTCTGTTACCAATCTGACTGCATTACACTGACAGATCTCTGTTACCAATCTGACTGCATTACACTGACATAGCTGTGCTCTGTTACCAATCTGACTGCATACACTGAAATAGCTGTGCTCTGTTACCAAACTGACTGCATTACACTGACAGAGATAAGCTCTGTTACCAATCTGACTGCATTACACTGACAGGGCTGTGCTCTGTTACCAATATGACTGCATTACACTGTCAGAGCTATGCTCTGTAACCAATATGACTGCATTACACTGGCAGAGCTGAGCTCTGTTACCAATATGACTGCATTGCACTGACAGAGCTGAGCTCTGTTACCAATATGACTGCATTACACTGACAGAGCTCTGTTACCAATATGACTGCATTACACTGACAGAGCTGTGCTTTGTTACCAGTCTGACTGCATTACACTGACAGAGCTGTGCTCTGTTACCAATCTGACTGCATTGCACTGACAGTGCTGTGCTCTGTTACCAATATGACTGTATTACACTGACAGAGCTGTGCTCTGTTACCAATCCGACTGCATTACACTGACAGAGCTAAGCTCTGTTACCAATATGACTGCATTACAATGAAATAGCTGTGCTCTGTTATCAATATGACTGCATTACACTGACAGATCTCTGTTACCAATATGACTGCATTACACTGACAGAGCTAAGCTCTGTTACCAATCTGACTGCATTACACTGAAATAGCTGTGATCTGTTACCAATATGACTGCATTACACTGACAGAGCTGAGCTCTGTTACCAATATGACTGCATTACACTGACAGAGCTGTGCTCTGTTACCAGTCTGACTGCATTACACTGACAGAGCTGTGCTCTGTTACCAATCTGACTGCATTGCACTGACAGAGCTGTGCTCTGTTACCAATCTGACTGCATTACACTGACAGAGCTGTGCTCTGTTACCAATCTGACTGCATTACACTGACAGAGCTGAGCTCTGTTACCACTATGACTTCATTACACTGACAGAGCTGAGGTCTGTTACCAATCTGACTGCATTACACTGAAATAGCTGTGTTCTGTTACCAAACTGACTGCATTACACTGACAGATTTCTGTTACCAATCTGACTGCATTACACTGAAATAGCTGTGCTCTGTTACCAATCTGACTGCATTACACTGACAGAGCTGTGCTCTGTTACCATTCTGACTGCATTACACTGACAGAGCTGTGCTCTGTTACCAATCCGACTGCATTACACTGACAGAGCTGTGCTCTGTTACCAATATGACTCCATTACACTGACAGAGATGAGCTCTGTTGCCAATCTGACTGCATTACACTGACAGAGCTGTGCTCTGTTACCAATCTGACTGCATTACACTGCCAGAGCTGAGCTGTTACCAATCTGACTGCATTACACTGACAGAACTGAGCTGTTACCAATCTGACTGCATTACACTGACAGAGCTGAGCTCTGTTACCAATCTGACTGCATTACACTGCCAGAGCTGTGCTCTGTTACCAATCTGACTGCATTGCACTGACAGAGCTGAGCTCTGTTACCAATCTGACTGCATTACACTGAAATAGCTGTGTTCTGTTACCAAACTGACTGCATTACACTGACAGATTTCTGTTACCAATCTGACTGCATTACACTGAAATAGCTGTGCTCTGTTACCAATCTGACTGCATTACACTGACAGAGCTGTGCTCTGTTACCAATCTGACTGCATTACACTGACAGAGCTGTGCTCTGTTACCAATCCGACTGCATTACACTGACAGAGCTGTGCTCTGTTACCAATATGACTCCATTACACTGACAGAGATGAGCTCTGTTAACAATCTGACTGCATTACACTGACAGAGCTGAGCTGTTACGAATCTGACTGCATTACACTGACAGAACTGAGCTGTTACCAATCTGACTGCATTACACTGACAGAGCTGAGCTCTGTTACCAATCTGACTGCATTACACTGCCAGAGCTGTGCTCTGTTACCAATCTGACTGCACTGCACTGGCAGAGCTGTGCTCTGTTACCAATCTGACTGCATTACACTGACAGATCTCTGTTACCAATCTGACTGCATTACACTGACATAGCTGTGCTCTGTTACCAATCTGACTGCATACACTGAAATAGCTGTGCTCTGTTACCAAACTGACTGCATTACACTGACAGAGATAAGCTCTGTTACCAATCTGACTGCATTACACTGACAGGGCTGTGCTCTGTTACCAATATGACTGCATTACACTGTCAGAGCTATGCTCTGTAACCAATATGACTGCATTACACTGGCAGAGCTGAGCTCTGTTACCAATATGACTGCATTGCACTGACAGAGCTGAGCTCTGTTACCAATATGACTGCATTACACTGACAGAGCTCTGTTACCAATATGACTGCATTACACTGACAGAGCTGTGCTTTGTTACCAGTCTGACTGCATTACACTGACAGAGCTGTGCTCTGTTACCAATCTGACTGCATTGCACTGACAGTGCTGTGCTCTGTTACCAATATGACTGTATTACACTGACAGAGCTGTGCTCTGTTACCAATCCGACTGCATTACACTGACAGAGCTAAGCTCTGTTACCAATATGACTGCATTACAATGAAATAGCTGTGCTCTGTTATCAATATGACTGCATTACACTGACAGATCTCTGTTACCAATATGACTGCATTACACTGACAGAGCTAAGCTCTGTTACCAATCTGACTGCATTACACTGAAATAGCTGTGATCTGTTACCAATATGACTGCATTACACTGACAGAGCTGAGCTCTGTTACCAATATGACTGCATTACACTGACAGAGCTGTGCTCTGTTAC
The DNA here is from genome assembly GCF_978046115.1 of Saccoglossus kowalevskii. Lineage (NCBI taxonomy): Eukaryota > Metazoa > Hemichordata > Enteropneusta > Harrimaniidae > Saccoglossus > Saccoglossus kowalevskii. The sequence continues at coordinate 37,451,911 of NC_140647.1, read as the reverse complement.
CAGTCTGACTGCATTACACTGACAGAGCTGTGCTCTGTTACCAATCTGACTGCATTGCACTGACAGAGCTGTGCTCTGTTACCAATCTGACTGCATTACACTGACAGAGCTGTGCTCTGTTACCAATCTGACTGCATTACACTGACAGAGCTGAGCTCTGTTACCACTATGACTTCATTACACTGACAGAGCTGAGGTCTGTTACCAATCTGACTGCATTACACTAAAATAGCTGTGTTCTGTTACCAAACTGACTGCATTACACTGACAGATTTCTGTTACCAATCTGACTGCATTACACTGAAATAGCTGTGCTCTGTTACCAATCTGACTGCATTACACTGACAGAGCTGTACTCTGTTACCATTCTGACTGCATTACACTGACAGAGCTGTGCTCTGTTACCAATCCGACTGCATTACACTGACAGAGCTGTGCTCTGTTACCAATATGACTCCATTACACTGACAGAGATGAGCTCTGTTGCCAATCTGACTGCATTACACTGACAGAGCTGTGCTCTGTTACCAATCTGACTGCATTACACTGACAGAGCTGAGCTGTTACCAATCTGACTGCATTACACTGACAGAACTGAGCTGTTACCAATCTGACTGCATTACACTGACAGAGCTGAGCTCTGTTACCAATCTGACTGCATTACACTGCCAGAGCTGTGCTCTGTTACCAATCTGACTGCATTGCACTGGCAGAGCTGTGCTCTGTTACCGATAAGACTGCATTACATTACATTACACTGCTCTTTTACCTGTCTGACTGCATTACACTGACAGAGCTGTGCTCTGTTACCAATCTGACTGCATTGCACTGGCAGAGCTGTGCTCTGTTACCGATAAGACTGCATTACATTACATTACACTGCTCTTTTACCTGTCTGACTGCATTACACTGACAGAGCTGTGCTCTGTTACCAATCTGACTGCATTGCACTGACAGAGCTGAGCTCTGTTACCAATATGACTGCATTACACTAACAGAGCTGAGCTCTGTTACCACTATGACTGCATTACACTGACAGAGCTAAGCTCTGTTACCAATCTGACTGCATTACACTGAAATAGCTGTGATCTGTTACCAATATGACTGCATTACACTGACAGAGCTGAGCTCTGTTACCAATATGACTGCATTACACTGACAGAGCTGTGCTCTGTTACCAGTCTGACTGCATTACACTGACAGAGCTGTGCTCTGTTACCAATCTGACTGCATTGCACTGACAGAGCTGTGCTCTGTTACCAATCTGACTGCATTACACTGACAGAGCTGTGCTCTGTTACCAATCTGACTGCATTACACTGACAGAGCTAAGCTCTGTTACCAATATAACTGCATTACACTGACAGAGCTGAGCTCTGTTACCACTATGACTTCATTACACTGACAGAGCTGAGCTCTGTTACCAATCTGACTGCATTACACTGACAGATTTCTGTTACCAATCTGACTGCATTACACTCAAATAGCTGTGCTCTGTTACCAATCTGACTGCATTACACTGACAGAGCTGTGCTCTGTTACCAATCTGACTGCATTACACTGACAGAGCTGTGCTCTGTTACCAATCCGACTGCATTACACTGACAGAGCTGTGCTCTGTTACCAATATGACTCCATTACACTGACAGAGATGAGCTCTGTTGCCAATCTGACTGCATTACACTGACAGAGCTGTGCTCTGTTACCAATCTGACTGCATTACACTGCCAGAGCTGAGCTGTTACCAATCTGACTGCATTACACTGACAGAACTGAGCTGTTACCAATCTGACTGCATTACACTGACAGAGCTGAGCTCTGTTACCAATCTGACTGCATTACACTGCCAGAGCTGTGCTCTGTTACCAATCTGACTGCATTGCACTGGCAGAGCTGTGCTCTGTTACCGATAAGACTGCATTACATTACATTACCCTGCTCTTTTACCTGTCTGACTGCATTACACTGACAGAGCTGTGCTCTGTTACCAATCTGACTGCATTGCACTGACAGAGCTGAGCTCTGTTACCAATATGACTGCATTACACTGACAGAGCTGAGCTCTGTTACCACTATGACTGCATTACACTGACAGAGCTGAGCTCTGTTACCAATCTGACTGCATTACATTGAAATAGCTGTGCTCTGTTACCAATATGACTGCATTACACTGACAGAGCTCTGTTACCAATATGACTGCATTACACTGACAGAGCTGTGCTCTGTTACCAGTCTGACTGCATTACACTGACAGAGCTGTGCTCTGTTACCAATCTGACTGCATTGCACTGACAGAGCTGTGCTCTGTTACCAATATGACTGCACTACACTGACAGAACTGTGCTCTGTTACCAATCTGACTGCATTACACTGACAGAGCTAAGCTCTGTTACCAATATGACTGCATTACACTGAAATAGCTGTGCTCTGTTATCAATATGACTGCATTACACTGACAGAGCTCTGTTACCAATATGACTGCATTACACTGACAGAGCTAAGCTCTGTTACCAATCTGACTGCATTACACTGAAATAGCTGTGCTCTGTTACCAATATGACTGCATTACACTGACAGAGCTGTGCCCTGTTACCAATATTACTGCATTACACTGACAGAGCTGTGCTCTGTTACCAATATGACTGCATTACACTGACAGAGCTAAGCTCTGTTACCAATATGACTGCATTACACTAAAATAGCTGTGCTCTGTTATCAATATGACTGCATTACACTGACAGAGCTGTGCTCTGTTACCAATCTGACCACATTACACTGACAGAGCTGTGCTCTGTTACCAATCTGACTGCATTACACTGACAGAGCTAAGCTCTGTTACCAATATGACTGCATTACACTGACAGAGCTAAGCTCTGTTACCAATATGACTGCATTACACTGAAATAGCTGTGCTCTGTTATCAATATGACTGCATTACACTGACAGAGCTGAGCTCTGTTACCACTATGACTTCATTACACTGACAGAGCTGAGCTCTGTTACCAATCTGACTGCATTACACTGAAATAGCTGTGCTCTGTTACCAATCTGACTGCATTACACTGACAGAGCTGTGCTCTGTTACCAATCCGACTGCATTACACTGACAGAGCTGTGCTCTGTTACCAATATGACTCCATTACACTGACAGAGATGAGCTCTGTTACCAATCTGACTGCATTACACTGACAGAGCTGTGCCCTGTTACAAAACTGACCGCATTACACTGACAGAGCTGAGCTCTGTTACCAATCTGACTGCATTACACTGACAGAACTGAGCTGTTACCAATCTGACTGCATTACACTGACAGAGCTGAGCTCTGTTACCAATCTGACTGCATTACACTGCCAGAGCTGTGCTCTGTTACCAATCTAACTGCATTGCACTGACAGAGCTGAGCTCTGTTACCAATATGACTGCATTACACTGACAGAGCTGAGCTCTGTTACCACTATGACTGCATTACACTGACAGAGCTGAGCTCTGTTACCAATCTGACTGCATTACACTGACAGATTTCTGTTACCAATCTGACTGCATTACACTCAAATAGCTGTGCTCTGTTACCAATCTGACTGCATTACACTGACAGAGCTGTGCTCTGTTACCAATCTGACTGCATTACACTGACAGAGCTGTGCTCTGTTACCAATCCGACTGCATTACACTGACAGAGCTGTGCTCTGTTACCAATATGACTCCATTACACTGACAGAGATGAGCTCTGTTGCCAATCTGACTGCATTACACTGACAGAGCTGTGCTCTGTTACCAATCTGACTGCATTGCACTGACAGAGCTGTGCTCTGTTACCAATCTGACTGCATTACACTGACAGAGCTGTGCTCTGTTACCAATCTGACTGCATTACACTGACAGAGCTGAGCTCTGTTACCACTATGACTTCATTACACTGACAGAGCTGAGGTCTGTTACCAATCTGACTGCATTACACTGAAATAGCTGTGTTCTGTTACCAAACTGACTGCATTACACTGACAGATTTCTGTTACCAATCTGACTGCATTACACTGAAATAGCTGTGCTCTGTTACCAATCTGACTGCATTACACTGACAGAGCTGTGCTCTGTTACCATTCTGACTGCATTACACTGACAGAGCTGTGCTCTGTTACCAATCCGACTGCATTACACTGACAGAGCTGTGCTCTGTTACCAATATGACTCCATTACACTGACAGAGATGAGCTCTGTTGCCAATCTGACTGCATTACACTGACAGAGCTGTGCTCTGTTACCAATCTGACTGCATTACACTGCCAGAGCTGAGCTGTTACCAATCTGACTGCATTACACTGACAGAACTGAGCTGTTACCAATCTGACTGCATTACACTGACAGAGCTGAGCTCTGTTACCAATCTGACTGCATTACACTGCCAGAGCTGTGCTCTGTTACCAATCTGACTGCATTGCACTGACAGAGCTGAGCTCTGTTACCAATCTGACTGCATTACACTGAAATAGCTGTGTTCTGTTACCAAACTGACTGCATTACACTGACAGATTTCTGTTACCAATCTGACTGCATTACACTGAAATAGCTGTGCTCTGTTACCAATCTGACTGCATTACACTGACAGAGCTGTGCTCTGTTACCAATCTGACTGCATTACACTGACAGAGCTGTGCTCTGTTACCAATCCGACTGCATTACACTGACAGAGCTGTGCTCTGTTACCAATATGACTCCATTACACTGACAGAGATGAGCTCTGTTAACAATCTGACTGCATTACACTGACAGAGCTGAGCTGTTACGAATCTGACTGCATTACACTGACAGAACTGAGCTGTTACCAATCTGACTGCATTACACTGACAGAGCTGAGCTCTGTTACCAATCTGACTGCATTACACTGCCAGAGCTGTGCTCTGTTACCAATCTGACTGCACTGCACTGGCAGAGCTGTGCTCTGTTACCAATCTGACTGCATTACACTGACAGATCTCTGTTACCAATCTGACTGCATTACACTGACATAGCTGTGCTCTGTTACCAATCTGACTGCATACACTGAAATAGCTGTGCTCTGTTACCAAACTGACTGCATTACACTGACAGAGATAAGCTCTGTTACCAATCTGACTGCATTACACTGACAGGGCTGTGCTCTGTTACCAATATGACTGCATTACACTGTCAGAGCTATGCTCTGTAACCAATATGACTGCATTACACTGGCAGAGCTGAGCTCTGTTACCAATATGACTGCATTGCACTGACAGAGCTGAGCTCTGTTACCAATATGACTGCATTACACTGACAGAGCTCTGTTACCAATATGACTGCATTACACTGACAGAGCTGTGCTTTGTTACCAGTCTGACTGCATTACACTGACAGAGCTGTGCTCTGTTACCAATCTGACTGCATTGCACTGACAGTGCTGTGCTCTGTTACCAATATGACTGTATTACACTGACAGAGCTGTGCTCTGTTACCAATCCGACTGCATTACACTGACAGAGCTAAGCTCTGTTACCAATATGACTGCATTACAATGAAATAGCTGTGCTCTGTTATCAATATGACTGCATTACACTGACAGATCTCTGTTACCAATATGACTGCATTACACTGACAGAGCTAAGCTCTGTTACCAATCTGACTGCATTACACTGAAATAGCTGTGATCTGTTACCAATATGACTGCATTACACTGACAGAGCTGAGCTCTGTTACCAATATGACTGCATTACACTGACAGAGCTGTGCTCTGTTACCAGTCTGACTGCATTACACTGACAGAGCTGTGCTCTGTTACCAATCTGACTGCATTGCACTGACAGAGCTGTGCTCTGTTACCAATCTGACTGCATTACACTGACAGAGCTGTGCTCTGTTACCAATCTGACTGCATTACACTGACAGAGCTGAGCTCTGTTACCACTATGACTTCATTACACTGACAGAGCTGAGGTCTGTTACCAATCTGACTGCATTACACTAAAATAGCTGTGTTCTGTTACCAAACTGACTGCATTACACTGACAGATTTCTGTTACCAATCTGACTGCATTACACTGAAATAGCTGTGCTCTGTTACCAATCTGACTGCATTACACTGACAGAGCTGTGCTCTGTTACCATTCTGACTGCATTACACTGACAGAGCTGTGCTCTGTTACCAATCCGACTGCATTACACTGACAGAGCTGTGCTCTGTTACCAATATGACTCCATTACACTGACAGAGATGAGCTCTGTTGCCAATCTGACTGCATTACACTGACAGAGCTGTGCTCTGTTACCAATCTGACTGCATTACACTGACAGAGCTGAGCTGTTACCAATCTGACTGCATTACACTGACAGAACTGAGCTGTTACCAATCTGACTGCATTACACTGACAGAGCTGAGCTCTGTTACCAATCTGACTGCATTACACTGCCAGAGCTGTGCTCTGTTACCAATCTGACTGCATTGCACTGGCAGAGCTGTGCTCTGTTACCGATAAGACTGCATTACATTACATTACACTGCTCTTTTACCTGTCTGACTGCATTACACTGACAGAGCTGTGCTCTGTTACCAATCTGACTGCATTGCACTGGCAGAGCTGTGCTCTGTTACCGATAAGACTGCATTACATTACATTACACTGCTCTTTTACCTGTCTGACTGCATTACACTGACAGAGCTGTGCTCTGTTACCAATCTGACTGCATTGCACTGACAGAGCTGAGCTCTGTTACCAATATGACTGCATTACACTAACAGAGCTGAGCTCTGTTACCACTATGACTGCATTACACTGACAGAGCTAAGCTCTGTTACCAATCTGACTGCATTACACTGAAATATTTGTGATCTGTTACCAATATGACTGCATTACACTGACAGAGCTGAGCTCTGTTACCAATATGACTGCATTACACTGACAGAGCTGTGCTCTGTTACCAGTCTGACTGCATTACACTGACAGAGCTGTGCTCTGTTACCAATCTGACTGCATTGCACTGACAGAGCTGTGCTCTGTTACCAATCTGACTGCATTACACTGACAGAGCTGTGCTCTGTTACCAATCTGACTGCATTACACTGACAGAGCTAAGCTCTGTTACCAATATAACTGCATTACACTGACAGAGCTGAGCTCTGTTACCACTATGACTTCATTACACTGACAGAGCTGAGCTCTGTTACCAATCTGACTGCATTACACTGACAGATTTCTGTTACCAATCTGACTGCATTACACTCAAATAGCTGTGCTCTGTTACCAATCTGACTGCATTACACTGACAGAGCTGTGCTCTGTTACCAATCTGACTGCATTACACTGACAGAGCTGTGCTCTGTTACCAATCCGACTGCATTACACTGACAGAGCTGTGCTCTGTTACCAATATGACTCCATTACACTGACAGAGATGAGCTCTGTTGCCAATCTGACTGCATTACACTGACAGAGCTGTGCTCTGTTACCAATCTGACTGCATTACACTGCCAGAGCTGAGCTGTTACCAATCTGACTGCATTACACTGACAGAACTGAGCTGTTACCAATCTGACTGCATTACACTGACAGAGCTGAGCTCTGTTACCAATCTGACTGCATTACACTGCCAGAGCTGTGCTCTGTTACCAATCTGACTGCATTGCACTGGCAGAGCTGTGCTCTGTTACCGATAAGACTGCATTACATTACATTACCCTGCTCTTTTACCTGTCTGACTGCATTACACTGACAGAGCTGTGCTCTGTTACCAATCTGACTGCATTGCACTGACAGAGCTGAGCTCTGTTACCAATATGACTGCATTACACTGACAGAGCTGAGCTCTGTTACCACTATGACTGCATTACACTGACAGAGCTGAGCTCTGTTACCAATCTGACTGCATTACATTGAAATAGCTGTGCTCTGTTACCAATATGACTGCATTACACTGACAGAGCTCTGTTACCAATATGACTGCATTACACTGACAGAGCTGTGCTCTGTTACCAGTCTGACTGCATTACACTGACAGAGCTGTGCTCTGTTACCAATCTGACTGCATTGCACTGACAGAGCTGTGCTCTGTTACCAATATGACTGCACTACACTGACAGAACTGTGCTCTGTTACCAATCTGACTGCATTACACTGACAGAGCTAAGCTCTGTTACCAATATGACTGCATTACACTGAAATAGCTGTGCTCTGTTATCAATATGACTGCATTACACTGACAGAGCTCTGTTACCAATATGACTGCATTACACTGACAGAGCTAAGCTCTGTTACCAATCTGACTGCATTACACTGAAATAGCTGTGCTCTGTTACCAATATGACTGCATTACACTGACAGAGCTGTGCCCTGTTACCAATATTACTGCATTACACTGACAGAGCTGTGCTCTGTTACCAATATGACTGCATTACACTGACAGAGCTAAGCTCTGTTACCAATATGACTGCATTACACTAAAATAGCTGTGCTCTGTTATCAATATGACTGCATTACACTGACAGAGCTGTGCTCTGTTACCAATCTGACCACATTACACTGACAGAGCTGTGCTCTGTTACCAATCTGACTGCATTACACTGACAGAGCTAAGCTCTGTTACCAATATGACTGCATTACACTGACAGAGCTAAGCTCTGTTACCAATATGACTGCATTACACTGAAATAGCTGTGCTCTGTTATCAATATGACTGCATTACACTGACAGAGCTGAGCTCTGTTACCACTATGACTTCATTACACTGACAGAGCTGAGCTCTGTTACCAATCTGACTGCATTACACTGAAATAGCTGTGCTCTGTTACCAATCTGACTGCATTACACTGACAGAGCTGTGCTCTGTTACCAATCCGACTGCATTACACTGACAGAGCTGTGCTCTGTTACCAATATGACTCCATTACACTGACAGAGATGAGCTCTGTTACCAATCTGACTGCATTACACTGACAGAGCTGTGCCCTGTTACAAAACTGACCGCATTACACTGACAGAGCTGAGCTCTGTTACCAATCTGACTGCATTACACTGACAGAACTGAGCTGTTACCAATCTGACTGCATTACACTGACAGAGCTGAGCTCTGTTACCAATCTGACTGCATTACACTGCCAGAGCTGTGCTCTGTTACCAATCTAACTGCATTGCACTGACAGAGCTGAGCTCTGTTACCAATATGACTGCATTACACTGACAGAGCTGAGCTCTGTTACCACTATGACTGCATTACACTGACAGAGCTGAGCTCTGTTACCAATCTGACTGCATTACACTGACAGATTTCTGTTACCAATCTGACTGCATTACACTCAAATAGCTGTGCTCTGTTACCAATCTGACTGCATTACACTGACAGAGCTGTGCTCTGTTACCAATCTGACTGCATTACACTGACAGAGCTGTGCTCTGTTACCAATCCGACTGCATTACACTGACAGAGCTGTGCTCTGTTACCAATATGACTCCATTACACTGACAGAGATGAGCTCTGTTGCCAATCTGACTGCATTACACTGACAGAGCTGTGCTCTGTTACCAATCTGACTGCATTACACTGCCAGAGCTGAGCTGTTACCAATCTGACTGCATTACACTGACAGAACTGAGCTGTTACCAATCTGACTGCATTACACTGACAGAGCTGAGCTCTGTTACCAATCTGACTGCATTACACTGCCAGAGCTGTGCTCTGTTACCAATCTGACTGCATTGCACTGGCAGAGCTGTGCTCTGTTACCGATAAGACTGCATTACATTACATTACCCTGCTCTTTTACCTGTCTGACTGCATTACACTGACAGAGCTGTGCTCTGTTACCAATCTGACTGCATTGCACTGACAGAGCTGAGCTCTGTTACCAATATGACTGCATTACACTGACAGAGCTGAGCTCTGTTACCACTATGACTGCATTACACTGACAGAGCTGAGCTCTGTTACCAATCTGACTGCATTACATTGAAATAGCTGTGCTCTGTTACCAATATGACTGCATTACACTGACAGAGCTCTGTTACCAATATGACTGCATTACACTGACAGAGCTGTGCTCTGTTACCAGTCTGACTGCATTACACTGACAGAGCTGTGCTCTGTTACCAATCTGACTGCATTGCACTGACAGAGCTGTGCTCTGTTACCAATATGACTGCACTACACTGACAGAACTGTGCTCTGTTACCAATCTGACTGCATTACACTGACAGAGCTAAGCTCTGTTACCAATATGACTGCATTACACTGAAATAGCTGTGCTCTGTTATCAATATGACTGCATTACACTGACAGAGCTCTGTTACCAATATGACTGCATTACACTGACAGAGCTAAGCTCTGTTACCAATCTGACTGCATTACACTGAAATAGCTGTGCTCTGTTACCAATATGACTGCATTACACTGACAGAGCTGTGCCCTGTTACCAATATTACTGCATTACACTGACAGAGCTGTGCTCTGTTACCAATATGACTGCATTACACTGACAGAGCTAAGCTCTGTTACCAATATGACTGCATTACACTAAAATAGCTGTGCTCTGTTATCAATATGACTGCATTACACTGACAGAGCTGTGCTCTGTTACCAATCTGACCACATTACACTGACAGAGCTGTGCTCTGTTACCAATCTGACTGCATTACACTGACAGAGCTAAGCTCTGTTACCAATATGACTGCATTACACTGACAGAGCTAAGCTCTGTTACCAATATGACTGCATTACACTGAAATAGCTGTGCTCTGTTATCAATATGACTGCATTACACTGACAGAGCTGAGCTCTGTTACCACTATGACTTCATTACACTGACAGAGCTGAGCTCTGTTACCAATCTGACTGCATTACACTGAAATAGCTGTGCTCTGTTACCAATCTGACTGCATTACACTGACAGAGCTGTGCTCTGTTACCAATCCGACTGCATTACACTGACAGAGCTGCGCTCTGTTACCAATATGACTCCATTACACTGACAGAGATGAGCTCTGTTACCAATCTGACTGCATTACACTGACAGAGCTGTGCCCTGTTACAAAACTGACCGCATTACACTGACAGAGCTGAGCTCTGTTACCAATCTGACTGCATTACACTGACAGAACTGAGCTGTTACCAATCTGACTGCATTACACTGACAGAGCTGAGCTCTGTTACCAATCTGACTGCATTACACTGCCAGAGCTGTGCTCTGTTACCAATCTAACTGCATTGCACTGACAGAGCTGAGCTCTGTTACCAATATGACTGCATTACACTGACAGAGCTGAGCTCTGTTACCACTATGACTGCATTACACTGACAGAGCTGAGCTCTGTTACCAATCTGACTGCATTACATTGAAATAGCTGTGCTCTGTTATCAATATGACTGCATTACACTGGCAGAGCTCTGTTACCAATATGACTGCATTACACTGACAGAGCTGTGCTCTGTAACCAATATGTCTGCATTATACTGACAGAGCTGAGCTCTGTTACCAATCTGACTGCATTACACTGCCAGAGCTGTGCTCTGTTACCAATCTGACTGCATTGCACTGACAGAGCTGTGCTCTGTTACCAATCTGACTGCATTACACTGACAGAGCTGTGCTCTGTTACCAATCTGACTGCATTAAACTGACAGAGCTGTGCTCTGTTACCAATCTGACTGCATTACACTGAAATAGCTGTGCTCTGTTACCAATATGACTGCATTACACTGACAGAGCTGTGCCCTGTTACCAATATTACTGCATTACACTGACAGAGCTGTGCTCTGTTACCAATATGACTGCATTACACTGACAGAGCTAAGCTCTGTTACCAATATGACTGCATTACACTAAAATAGCTGTGCTCTGTTATCAATATGACTGCATTACACTGACAGAGCTGTGCTCTGTTACCAATCTGACCACATTACACTGACAGAGCTGTGCTCTGTTACCAATCTGACTGCATTACACTGACAGAGCTAAGCTCTGTTACCAATATGACTGCATTACACTGACAGAGCTAAGCTCTGTTACCAATATGACTGCATTACACTGAAATAGCTGTGCTCTGTTATCAATATGACTGCATTACACTGACAGAGCTGAGCTCTGTTACCACTATGACTTCATTACACTGACAGAGCTGAGCTCTGTTACCAATCTGACTGCATTACACTGAAATAGCTGTGCTCTGTTACCAATCTGACTGCATTACACTGACAGAGCTGTGCTCTGTTACCAATCTGACTGCATTACACTGACAGAACTGTGCTCTGTTACTAATCCGACTGCATTACACTGACAGAGCTGTGCTCTGTTACCAATATGACTCCATTACACTGACAGAGATGAGCTCTGTTACCAATCTGACTGCATTACACTGACAGAGCTGTGCCCTGTTACAAAACTGACCGCATTACACTGACAGAGCTGAGCTCTGTTACCAATCTGACTGCATTACACTGACAGAACTGAGCTGTTACCAATCTGACTGCATTACACTGACAGAGCTGAGCTCTGTTACCAATCTGACTGCATTACACTGCCAGAGCTGTGCTCTGTTACCACTATGACTGCATTACACTGACAGAGCTGAGCTCTGTTACCAATCTGACTGCATTACATTGAAATAGCTGTGCTCTGTTATCAATATGACTGCATTACACTGGCAGAGCTCTGTTACCAATATGACTGCATTACACTGACAGAGCTGTGCTCTGTAACCAATATGTCTGCATTATACTGACAGAGCTGAGCTCTGTTACCAATCTGACTGCATTACACTGCCAGAGCTGTGCTCTGTTACCAATCTGACTGCATTGCACTGACAGAGCTGTGCTCTGTTACCAATCTGACTGCATTACACTGACAGAGCTGTGCTCTGTTACCAATCTGACTGCATTAAACTGACAGAGCTGTGCTCTGTTACCAATCTGACTGCATTACACTGACAGAGCTGTGCTCTGTTACCAATATGACTCCATTACTCTGACAGAGATGAGCTCTGTTACCAATATGACTGCATTACACTGACAGAGCTCTGTTACCAATATGACTGCATTACACTGACAGAGCTGAGTTCCAATATGACTGCATTACACTGACAGAGCTGAGCTCTGTTACCAATATGACTGCATTGCACTGACAGAGTTCTGTTACCAATCTGACTGTATTACACTGAAATAGCTGTGCCCTGTTACCAACATGACTGCATTACACTGACAGAGCTCTGTTACCAATTTGACTGCATTACACTGACAGAGCTGTGCTCTGTTACCAGTCTGACTGCATTACACTGACAGAGCTGTGCTCTGTTACCAATCTGACTGCATTGCACTGACAGAGCTGTGCTCTGTTACCAATATGACTGCATTACACTGACAGAGCTGTGCCCTGTTACCAATCTGACTGCATTACACTGACAGAGCTAAGCTCTGTTACCAATCTGACTGCATTACACTGACAGAGCTGTGCTCTGTTACCAATCTGACTGCATTACACTGACAGAGCTGAGCTCTGTTACCAATCTGACTGCATTGCACTGACCGAACTGAGCGGTTACCAATCTGACTGCATTACACTGACAGAGCTGAGCTCTGTTACCAATCTGACTGCATTACACTGCCAGAGCTGGGCTCTGTTACCAATCTGACTGCATTGCACTGACAGAGCTTTGCTCTGTTACCAATATGACTGCATTACACTGACAGAGCTGTGCTCTGTTACCAATCTGACTGCATTGCACTGACAGAGCTGTGCTCTGTTACCAATCTGACTGCATTACACTGACAGAGCTGTGCTCTGTTACCAATCTGACTGCATTACACTAACAGAGCTAAGCTCTGTTACCAATATGACTGCATTACACTGACAGAGCTGAGCTCTGTTACGAATCTGACTGCATTACAATGAAATAGTTGTGCTCTGTTACCAATATGACTGCATTACACTGACAGAGCTGAGCTCTGTTACGAATCTGACTGCATTACAATGAAATAGCTGTGCTCTGTTATCAATATAACTGCATTACACTGACAGAGCTCTGTTACCAATATGACTGCATTACACTGGCAGAGCTGTGCTCTGTAACCAATATGTCTGCATTATACTGACAGAGCTGTGCTCTGTTACCAATCTGACTGCATTACACTGACAGAGATGAGCTCTGTTACCAATCTGACTGCATTACACTGACAGGGCTGTGCTCTGTTACCAATATGACTGCATTACACTGACAGAGCTATGCTCAGTAACCAATATGACTGCATTACTCTGACAGAGCTCTGTTACAAATATGACTGCATTACACTGGCAGAGCTGAGCTCTGTTATCAATATGACTGCATTACACTGACAGAGCTGAACTCTGTTACCAATATGACTGCATTACACTGACAGAGTTCTGTTACCAATCTGACTGCATTACACTGAAATAGCTGTGCTCTGTTACCAATTTGACTGCATTACACTGACAGAGCTGTGCTCTGTTACCAATATGACTTCATTACACTGACAGAGCTGAGCTGTTACCAATCTGACTGCATTACACTGCCAGAGCTGTGCTCTGTTACCAATCTGACCACATTACACTGACAGAGCTGTGCTCTGTTACCAATCTGACTGCATTACACTGAAATAGCTGTGCTCTGTTACCAATCTGACTGCATTACACTGACAGAGCTGTGCTCTGTTACCAATATGACTGCATTACTCTGACAGAGCTCTGTTACCAATATGACTGCATTACACTGGCAGAGCTGAGCTCTGTTACCAATCTGACTGCATTACATTGAAATAGCTGTGCTCTGTTATCAATATGACTGCATTACACTGGCAGAGCTCTGTTACCAATATGACTGCATTACACTGACAGAGCTGTGCTCTGTAACCAATATGTCTGCATTATACTGACAGAGCTGAGCTCTGTTACCAATCTGACTGCATTACACTGCCAGAGCTGTGCTCTGTTACCAATCTGACTGCATTGCACTGACAGAGCTGTGCTCTGTTACCAATCTGACTGCATTACACTGACAGAGCTGTGCTCTGTTACCAATCTGACTGCATTAAACTGACAGAGCTGTGCTCTGTTACCAATCTGACTGCATTACACTGACAGAGCTGTGCTCTGTTACCAATATGACTCCATTACTCTGACAGAGATGAGCTCTGTTACCAATCTGACTGCATTACACTGACAGGGCTGTGCTCTGTTACCAATATGACTGCATTACACTGACAGAGCTCTGTTACCAATATGACTGCATTACACTGACAGAGCTGAGCTCCAATATGACTGCATTACACTGACAGAGCTGAGCTCTGTTACCAATATGACTGCATTGCACTGACAGAGTTCTGTTACCAATCTGACTGTATTACACTGAAATAGCTGTGCCCTGTTACCAACATGACTGCATTACACTGACAGAGCTCTGTTACCAATTTGACTGCATTACACTGACAGAGCTGTGCTCTGTTACCAGTCTGACTGCATTACACTGACAGAGCTGTGCTCTGTTACCAATCTGACTGCATTGCACTGACAGAGCTGTGCTCTGTTACCAATATGACTGCATTACACTGACAGAGCTGTGCCCTGTTACCAATCTGACTGCATTACACTGACAGAGCTAAGCTCTGTTACCAATATGACTGCATTACACTGACAGAGCTGTGCTCTGTTACCAATCTGACTGCATTACACTGACAGAGCTGAGCTCTGTTACCAATCTGACTGCATTGCACTGACCGAACTGAGCGGTTACCAATCTGACTGCATTACACTGACAGAGCTGAGCTCTGTTACCAATCTGACTGCATTACACTGCCAGAGCTGGGCTCTGTTACCAATCTGACTGCATTGCACTGACAGAGCTTTGCTCTGTTACCAATATGACTGCATTACACTGACAGAGCTGTGCTCTGTTACCAATCTGACTGCATTGCACTGACAGAGCTGTGCTCTGTTACCAATCTGACTGCATTACACTGACAGAGCTGTGCTCTGTTACCAATCTGACTGCATTACACTAACAGAGCTAAGCTCTGTTACCAATATGACTGCATTACACTGACAGAGCTGAGCTCTGTTACGAATCTGACTGCATTACAATGAAATAGTTGTGCTCTGTTACCAATATGACTGCATTACACTGACAGAGCTGAGCTCTGTTACGAATCTGACTGCATTACAATGAAATAGCTGTGCTCTGTTATCAATATAACTGCATTACACTGACAGAGCTCTGTTACCAATATGACTGCATTACACTGGCAGAGCTGTGCTCTGTAACCAATATGTCTGCATTATACTGACAGAGCTGTGCTCTGTTACCAATCTGACTGCATTACACTGACAGAGATGAGCTCTGTTACCAATCTGACTGCATTACACTGACAGGGCTGTGCTCTGTTACCAATATGACTGCATTACACTGACAGAGCTATGCTCAGTAACCAATATGACTGCATTACTCTGACAGAGCTCTGTTACAAATATGACTGCATTACACTGACAGAGCTGAACTCTGTTACCAATATGACTGCATTACACTGACAGAGTTCTGTTACCAATCTGACTGCATTACACTGAAATAGCTGTGCTCTGTTACCAATCTGACTGCATTACACTGCCAGAGCTGTGCTCTGTTACCAATCTGACCACATTACACTGACAGAGCTGTGCTCTGTTACCAATCTGACTGCATTACACTGAAATAGCTGTGCTCTGTTACCAATCTGACTGCATTACACTGACAGAGCTGTGCTCTGTTACCAATATGACTGCATTACTCTGACAGAGCTCTGTTACCAATATGACTGCATTACACTGGCAGAGCTGAGCTCTGTTATCAATATGACTGCATTACACTGACAGAGCTGAACTCTGTTACCAATATGACTGCATTACACTGACAGAGTTCTGTTACCAATCTGACTGCATTACACTGAAATAGCTGTGCTCTGTTGCCAGTCTGACTGCATTACACTGACAGAGCTGTGCTCTGTTACCAATCTGACTGCATTGCACTGACAGAGCTGTGCTCTGTTACCAATATGACTGCATTACACTGACAGAGCTGTGCTCTGTTACCAATCTGACTGCATTACACTGACAGAGCTAAGCTCTGTTACCAATATGACTGCATTACACTGAAATAGCTGTGCTCTGTTATCAATATGACTGCATTACACTGACAGAGCTCTGTTACCAATATGACTGCATAACACTGACAGAGCTGAGCTCTGTTACCAATCTGACTGCATTACACTGACAGAGCTGAGCTCTGTTACCAATCTGACTGCATTACACTGCCAGAGCTGTGCTCTGTTACCAATCTGAGTGCATTGCACTGACAGAGCTGTGCTCTGTTACCAATATGACTGCATTACACTGACAGAGCTGTGCTCTGTTACCAATCTGACTGCATTGCACTGACAGAGCTGTGCTCTGTTACCAATCTGACTGCATTACACTGACAGAGCTGTGCTCTGTTACCAATCTGACTGCATTACACTGACAGAGCTAAGCTCAGTTACCAATCTGACCGCATTACACTGACAGAGCTGTGCTCTGTTACCAATCTGACCACATTACACTGACAGAGCTGTGCTCTGTTACCAATCTGACTGCATTACACTGACAGAGCTGTGCTCTGTTACCAATATGACTGCATTACACTGACAGAGCTGAGCTCTGTTACCAATCTGACTGCATTACACTGACAGAGCTGTGCTCTGTTACCAATCTGACTGCATTACTGCATGCAAAGTTGGTAAAGTTATATGAAAAGACTGCAAAAATGCATGCAAAGTCTGTAAAGTTGCATGAAAAGGCTGCAAAGCTACATGCAAAGTTGGTAAAGTTACGTGAAAAGGCTGCGAAGTTGCATGCAAAGTTGGTAAAGTTACGTGGAAAGGCTGCAAAGTTGCATGCAAAGTTGTTAAAGTTACGCGAAAAGGCTGAAAAGTTGGTAGAGTTATGTGAAAAGGCTGCAAAGTTACATGCAAAGTCGGTAAAATTCAGTGAAAAGGCAGCAAAGTGGCGTGCAAAGTAGGTTATGTGTAAAGGCTGCAAAGTTGCATGCAAAGTTGGTAAAGTTGCGTGAAAAGGCTGCAAAGATGCATGCAAAGTCAGTAAAATTGCGTGAAAAGGCTGCAAATTGGCGTGCAAAGAAGGTTAAGTTATGTGTAAAGGCTGCAAAGTTACATGCAAAATTGGCAATGTTGCGTGAAAAGGCTGCAAAGATGCATGCAAAATCGGTAAAATTGCGTGAAAAGGCTGCAAAGCGGCGTGCAAAGTTGGTAAAATTGCGTGAAAAGGCTGCAAAGTTACATACAAAGTTGGTAAAGTTGCGTGAAAAGGCTGCAAAGATGCATGCAAAGTCGGTAAAATTGCGTGAAAAAGCTCTAAAGTTGCATGCAAAGTTGGTAAAGTTATGAGAAAAGACTGCAAAGTTGCATGCAAACGTGGGTAAAGTTATGTGAAAAGGCTGCAAAGGTGCATGCAAAGTCGGTAAAGTTGCATGAAAAGGCCGCAAAGCTGCATGCAAACTTGGTAAAGTTACGTGAAAAGGCTGCAAAGTTGCATGCAAAGTTTGTAAATTTACACAAAAAGGCTGCAAAGTTGGTAAAATTACGTGAAAAGGCTGCAAAGTTGGTAAAGTTTCGTGAAAAGGCTGCAAAGTAACATGCAAAGTTGGTAAACTTACGTGAAAAGACTGCAAAGTTACATGCAAAGTTGGTAAAGTTACGTGAAAAGGCTGCAAAGTTGCATGCAAAGTTTGTAAAGTTACACAAAAAGGCTGCAAAGTTGGTAAAATTACGTGAAAAGGCTGCAAAGTTTGTAAAGTTACGTGAAAAGGCTGCAAAGTTGGTAAAGTTTCGTGAAAAGGCTGCAAAGTAACATGCAAAGTTGGTAAACTTACGTGAAAAGACTGCAAAGTTACATGCAAAGTTGGTAAAGTTACGTGAAAATGCTGCAAAGTTGCATGCAAAGTTTCTAAAGTTACACAAAAAGGCTGCAAAGTTGGTAAAATTACGTGAAAAGGCTCCAAAGTTTGTAAAGTTACGCAAAAAGGCTGCAAAGTTGGTAAAGTTTCGTGAATAGGCTGCAAAGTTGCATGCAAAGTCGGTAAAATTGCGTGAAAAGGCTGCAAATTTACATTCAAAGTTAGTAATGTTACGTGAAAAAGCTGCAACGTAACATGCAAAGTTCGTAAAGTTACGTGAAAAGACTACAAAGTTACATGCAAAGTTGCTAAAGTTACGTGAAAAGGCTGCAAAGTTGCATGCAAAGTTAGTAATGTTACGTGAAAAGGCTGCAAAGTAACATGCAAAGTTGGTAAAGTTACGTGAAAAGACTGCAAAGTTACATGCAAAGTTGGTAAAGTTACGTAAAAAGACTGCAAAGTAACATGCAAAGTTGGTAAAGTTGCGTGAAAAGGTTGCAAAGTTGTATGCAAAGTCGGTAAAGTTGCGTGAAAAGGCTGCAAAGTGGCGTGCAAAGTAGGTTAATTTATGTGTAAAGGCTGCAAAGTTACATGCAAAGTTGGTAAAGTTGCGTGAAAAGGCTGCAAAGATGCATGCAAAGTCGGTAAAATTGCGTGAAAAGGCTGCAAAGTTACATACAAAGTTGGTAAAGTTGCGTGAAAAGGCTGCAAAGATGCATGCAAAGTCGGTAAAATTGCGTGAAAAGGCTGCAAATTTACATGCAAAGTTAATAATGTTACATGAAAAGGCTGCAACAAAACATGCAAAATTGGTAAAGTTGTGTGAAGAGACAGCAAAGTTACATGCAAAGTTGGTAAAGTTGCGTGAAAAGGCTGAAAAGTTGCATGCAAAGTCGGTAAAAGTGCTTGAAAAGGCTGCAAAGCTGCCTGCAAATTTATTTAAGTTACGTGAAGACTGCAAAGTTACATGCAAAGTTGGTAAAGTTACGTGAAAAAGCTCTAAAGTTGCATGCAAAGTTGGTAAAGTTATGAGAAAAGACTGCAAAGTTGCATGCAAACGTGGGTAAAGTTATGTGAAAAGGCTGCAAAGGTGCATGCAAAGTCGGTAAAGTTGCATGAAAAGGCTGCAAAGCTGCATGCAAAGTTGGTAAAGTTACGTGAAAAGGCTGCAAAGTTGCATGCAAAGTTTGTAAAGTTACACAAAAAAGCTGCAAAGTTGGTAAAATTACGTGAAAAGGCTGCAAAGTTGGTAAAGTTTCGTGAAAAGGCTGCAAAGTAACATGCAAAGTTGGTAAACTTACGTAAAAAGACTGCAAAGTTACATGCAAAGTTGGTAAAGTTACGTGAAAAGGCTGCAAAGTTGGTAAAATTACGTGAAAAGGCTGCAAAGTTTGTAAAGTTACGTGAAAAGGCTGCAAAGTTGGTAAAGTTTCGTGAAAAGGCTGCAAAGTAACATGCAAAGTTGGTAAACTTACGTAAAAAGACTGCAAAGTTACATGCAAAGTTGGTAAAGTTACGTGAAAAGGCTGCAAAGTTGCATGCAAAATTTGTAAAGTTACACAAAAAGGCTGCAAAGTTGGTAAAATTAGTAGAAAAGACTGCAAAGTTTGTAAATTTACGCAAAAAGGCTGCAAAGTTGGTAAAGTTTCGTGAAAAGGCTGCAAAGTTGCATGCAAAGTCGGTAAAATTGCGTGAAAAGGCTGCAAATTTACATGCAAAGTTAGTAATGTTACGTGAAAAGGCTGCAAAGTAACATGCAAAGTTGGTAAAGTTACGTGAAAAGACTGCAAAGTTACATGCAAAGTTGGTAAAGTTACGTGAAAAGACTGCAAAGTAACATGCAAAGTTGGTAAAGTTGCGTGAATAGGTTGCAAAGTTGCATGCAAAGTCGGTAAAGTTGGGTGAAAAGGCTGCAAAGTTGCATGCAAAGTAATTTAAGTTACGTGAAGGCTGCAAAGTTACATGCGAAGTTGGTAAACTTACATGAAAAAGCTCTAAAGTTGCATGCAAAGTTGGTAAAGTTATGTGAAAAAGCTGGAAAGTTACATGCAAAGTCGGTAAAGTTGCGTGAAAAAGCGGCAAAGTTGCATGCAAAGTAATTTAAGTTACGTGACGGCTGCAAAGTTGCACGCAAAGTTGGTAAAGTTATGTGAAAAGGCTGCAAAAATGCATGCAAAGTCTCTTAAGTTGCATGAAAAGGCTGCAAAGCTGCATGCAAAGTTGGTAAAGTTGCGTGAAAAGGCTGCAAAGTTGCACGCAAAGTTGGTAAAGTTACGCGAAAAGGCTGAAAAGGTGGTAGAGTTAAGTGAAAAGGCTGCAAAGTTACATGCAAAGTCAGTAAAATTGAGTGAAAAGGCTGCAAAGTGGCGTGCAAAGTAGGTTAAGTTATGTGTAAAGGCTGCAAAGTTACATGCAAAGTTGGTAAAGTTGCGTGAAAAGGCTGCAAAATGCATGCAAAGTCGGTAAAATTTCGTGAAAAGGCTGCAAAGATGCATGCAAAGTCGGTAAAATTGCATGAAAAGGCTGCAAAGCGGCGTGCAAAGTTGATAAAATTGCGTGAAAAGGCTGCAAAGTTACATACAAAGTTGGTAAAGTTGCGTGAAAAGGCTGCAAAGATGCATGCAAAGTCGGTAAAATTGCGTGAAAAGGCTGCAAAGTTAGTAAAGTTACGTGAAAAGACTGCAAAGTTACATGCAAAGTCGGTAAAATTGCGGGAAAAGGCTGCAAAGTTGGTAAAGTTTCGTGAAAAGGCTGCAAAGTTGCATGCAAAGTTTGTAAAGTTACACAAAAAGGCTGCAAAGTTGGTAAAATTACGTGAAAAGGCTGCAAAGTTTCTAAAGTTACGCAAAAAGGCTGCAAAGTTGGTAAAGTTTCGTGAAAAGGCTGCAAAGTTGCATGCAAAGTCGGTGAAATTGCGTGAAAAGGCTGGAAATTTACATGCAAAGTTAGTAATGTTACATGAAAAGGCTGCAACATAACATGCAAAATTGGTAAAGTTGCATGAAAAGGCTGCAAAGTTGCGTGAAAAGGCTGCAAAGTTGCATGCAAAGTTATTTAAGTTACGTGAAGACTGCAAAGTTACATGCAAAGTTGGTAAACTTACGTGAAAAAGCTCTAAAGTTGCATGCAAAGTTGGTAAAGTTACGTGAAAAGACTGCAAAGTTCCATGCAAACGTCAGTAAAGTTTCGTGAAAAGACTGCAAAGTTGCATGCAAAGTTATTTAAGTTACGTGAAGGCTGCAAAGTTACATGGAAGCTGGATAAAGTTACGTGAAAAAGCTCTAAAGTTGCATGCAAAGTTGCATGCAAAGTCGGTAAAGTTGCGTGAAAAGGCGGCAAAGTTGCATGCAAAGTAATTTAAGTTACGTGAAGGCTGCAAAGTTACACGCAAAGTTGGTAAAGTTATGTGAAAAGACAGCAAAGTTACATGCAAAGTTTGTAAAGTTACACAAAAAGGATGCAAAGTCGGTAAAATTACGTGAAAAGGCTGCAAAGTTGGTAAAGTTTCGTGAAAAGGCTGCAAAGTTGCATGCAAAGTTTGTAAAGTTACACAAAAAGGCTGCAAAGTTGGTAAAATTACGTAAAAAGGCTGCAAACTTGCATGCAAAGTTTGTAAAGTTACACAAAAAGGATTCAAAGTCGGTAAAATTACGTGAAAAGGCTGCAAAGTTGGTAAAGTTTCGTGAAAAGGCTGCAAAGTTGCATGCAAAGTTTGTAAAGTTACACAAAAAGGCTGCAAAGTTGGTAAAATTACGTGAAAAGGCTGCAAAGTTTGTAAAGTTATGCAAAAAGGCTGCAAAGTTGCTAAAGTTTCGTGAAAAGGCTGCAAAGTTGCATGCAAAGTTGGTAAAGTTACGCGAAAAGGCTGAAAAGTTGGTAGAGTTATGTGAAAAGGCTGCAAAGTTACATGCAAAGTCGGTAAAATTGCGTGAAAAGGCTGCAAAGTGGCGTGCAAAGTAGGTTAAGTTATGTGTAAAGGCTGCAAAGTTACATTTAAAGTTGGTAAAGTTGCGTGAAAAGGCTGAAAAGATGCATGCAAAGTCGGTAAAATTGCGTGAAAAGGCTGCAAAGTGGCGTGCAAAGTAGGTTAAGTTATATGTAAAGGCTGCAAAGTTACATGCAAAGTTGGTAAAGTTGCGTGAAAAGGCTGCAAAGTTGCATGCAAAGTCGGTGAAATTGCGTGAAAAGGCTGCAAATTTACATGCAAAGTTAGTAATGTTACATGAAAAGACTGCAACATAACATGCAAAATTGGTAAAGTTGCGTGAAAAGGCTGCAAAGTTGCATGCAAAGTCATTTAAGTTACGGGAAGACTGCAAAGTTACATGCAAAGTTGGTAAAGTTACGTGAAAAAGCTCTAAAGTTGCATGCAAAGTTGATAAAGTTACGTGAAAAGACTGCAAAGTTGCATGCAAACGTCGGTAAAGTTTCGTGAAAAGGCTGTTAAGTTGCATGCAAAGTTATTTAAGTTACGTGAAGGCTGCAAAGTTACATGGAAGCTGGGTAAAGTTACGTGAAAAAGCTCTAAAGTTGCATGCAAAGTTGGTAAAGTTATGTGAAAAGGCTGCAAAGTTGCATGCAAAGTCGGTAAAGTTGCGTGAAAAGGCGGCAAAGTTGCATGCAAAGTAATTTAAGTTACGTGAAGGCTGCAAAGTTACACGCAAAGTAGGTAAAGTTATGTGAAAAGACAGCAAAGTTACATGCAAAGTTGGTAAAGTTACGTGTAAAGGCTGCAAACTTGCATGCAAAGTTTGTAAAGTTACACAAAAAGGCTGCAAAGTTGGTAAAATTACGTGAAAAGGCTGCAAAGTTGGTAAAATTACGTGAAAAGGCTGCAAAGTTTGTAAAGTTATGCAAAAAGGCTGCAAAGTTGGTAAAGTTTCGTGAAAAGGCTGCAAAGTTGCACGCAAAGTTGGTAAAGTTACGCGAAAAGGCTGAAAAGTTGGTAGAGTTATGTGAAAAAGCTGCAAAGTTACATGCAAAGTCGGTAAAGTTATGTGAAAAGACAGCAAAGTTACATGCAAAGTTGGTAAAGTTACGTGAAAAGACTCCAAAGTTGCATGCAAAGTTAATAATGTTACATGAAAAGGCTGCAACATAACATGCAAAATCGGTAAATTTGCGTGAAAAGGCTGCAAAGTTGCATGCAAAGTTAATAATGTTACATGAAAAGGCTGCAACATAACATGCAAAATTGGTAAAGTTATGTGAAAAGACAGCAAAGTTACATGCAAAGTTGGTAAAGTTACGTGAAAAGGCTGCAAAGTTGGTAAAGTTTCGTGAAAAGGCTGCAAAGTTGCATGCGAAGTTGGTAAACTTACATGAAAAAGCTCTAAAGTTGCATGCAAAGTTGGTAAAGTTATGTGAAAAGGCTGCAAAGTTACATGCAAAGTAATTTAAAATACGTGAAGGCTGCAAAGTTACATGCGAAGTTGGTAAACTTACATGAAAAAGCTCTAAAGTTGCATGCAAAGTCGGTAAAGTTGCGTGAAAAGGCAGCAAAGCTGCATGCAAAGTAATTTAAGTTACGTGAAGGCTGCAAAGTTACACGCAAAGTTGGTAAAGTTATGTGAAAAGACAGCAAAGTTACATGCAAAGTCGGTAAAATTGCGGGAAAAGGCTGCAAAGTTGGTAAACTTTCGTGAAAAGGCTGCAAAGTTAATAATGTTACATGAAAAGGCTGCAACATAACATGCAAAATTGGTAAAGTTGCGTGAAAAGGCTGCAAAGTTGCATGCAAAGTCGGTAAAGTTGCGTGAAAAGGCGGCAAAGTTGCATGCAAAGTAATTTAAGTTACGTGAAGGCTGCAAAGTTACACGCAAAGTTGGTAAATTTATGTGAAAAGACAGCAAAGTTACATGCAAAGTTGGTAAAGTTACGTGTAAAGGCTGCAAACTTGCATGCACAGTTTGTAAAGTTCCACAAAAAGGCTGCAAAGTTGGTAAAATTACGTGAAAAGGCTGCAAAGTTGGTAAAGTTTCGTGAAAAGGCTGCAAAGTTGCATGCAAAGTTTGTAAAGTTACACAAAAGGCTGCAAAGTTGGTAAAATTACGTGAAAAGGCTGCAAAGTTTGTAAAGTTATGCAAAAAGGCTGCAAAGTTGCACGCAAAGTTGGTAAAGTTACGCGAAAAGGCTGAAAAGTTGGTAGAGTTATGTGAAAAAGCTGCAAAGTTGCATGCAAAGTCGGTAAAATTGAGTGAAAAGGCTGCAAAGCGGCGTGCAAAGTAGGTTAAGTTATGTGTAAAGGCTGCAAAGTTACATGCAAAGTTGGTAAAGTTGCGTGAAAAGGCTGCAAAGTTGCATGCAAAGTCGGTAAAATTGCGTGAAAAGGCTGCAAATTTACATGCAAAGTTAGTAATGTTACGTGAAAAGGCTGCAAAGTAACATGCAAAGTTGGTAAAGTTACGTGAAAAGACTGCAAAGTTACATGCAAAGTTGGTAAAGTTACGTGAAAAGACTGCAAAGTAACATGCAAAGTTGGTAAAGTTGCGTGAATAGGTTGCAAAGTTGCATGCAAAGTCGGTAAAGTTGGGTGAAAAGGCTGCAAAGTTGCATGCAAAGTAATTTAAGTTACGTGAAGGCTGCAAAGTTACATGCGAAGTTGGTAAACTTACATGAAAAAGCTCTAAAGTTGCATGCAAAGTTGGTAAAGTTATGTGAAAAAGCTGGAAAGTTACATGCAAAGTCGGTAAAGTTGCGTGAAAAAGCGGCAAAGTTGCATGCAAAGTAATTTAAGTTACGTGACGGCTGCAAAGTTGCACGCAAAGTTGGTAAAGTTATGTGAAAAGGCTGCAAAAATGCATGCAAAGTCTCTTAAGTTGCATGAAAAGGCTGCAAAGCTGCATGCAAAATTGGTAAAGTTGCGTGAAAAGGCTGCAAAGTTGCACGCAAAGTTGGTAAAGTTACGCGAAAAGGCTGAAAAGGTGGTAGAGTTATGTGAAAAGGCCGCAAAGTTACATGCAAAGTCAGTAAAATTGAGTGAAAAGGCTGCAAAGTGGCGTGCAAAGTAGGTTAAGTTATGTGTAAAGGCTGCAAAGTTACATGCAAAGTTGGTAAAGTTGCGTGAAAAGGCTGCAAAATGCATGCAAAGTCGGTAAAATTTCGTGAAAAGGCTGCAAAGATGCATGCAAAGTCGGTAAAATTGCGTGAAAACGCTGCAAAGCGGCGTGCAAAGTTGGTAAAATTGCGTGAAAAGGCTGCAAAGTTACATACAAAGTTGGTAAAGTTGCGTGAAAAGGCTGCAAAGATGCATGCAAAGTCGGTAAAATTGCGTGAAAAGGCTGCAAAGTTAGTAAAGTTACGTGAAAAGACTGCAAAGTTACATGCAAAGTCGGTAAAATTGCGGGAAAAGGCTGCAAAGTTGGTAAAGTTTCGTGAAAAGGCTGCAAAGTTGCATGCAAAGTTTGTAAAGTTACACAAAAAGGCTGCAAAGTTGGTAAAATTACGTGAAAAGGCTGCAAAGTTTCTAAAGTTACGCAAAAAGGCTGCAAAGTTGGTAAAGTTTCGTGAAAAGGCTGCAAAGTTGCATGCAAAGTCGGTGAAATTGCGTGAAAAGGCTGCAAATTTACATGCAAAGTTAGTAATGTTACATGAAAAGGCTGCAACATAACATGCAAAATTGGTAAAGTTGCATGAAAAGGCTGCAAAGTTGCGTGAAAAGGCTGCAAAGTTGCATGCAAAGTTATTTAAGTTACGTGAAGACTGCAAAGTTACATGCAAAGTTGGTAAACTTACGTGAAAAAGCTCTAAAGTTGCATGCAAAGTTGGTAAAGTTACGTGAAAAGACTGCAAAGTTCCATGCAAACGTCAGTAAAGTTTCGTGAAAAGACTGAAAAGTTGCATGCAAAGTTATTTAAGTTACGTGAAGGCTGCAAAGTTACATGGAAGCTGGATAAAGTTACGTGAAAAAGCTCTAAAGTTGCATGCAAAGTTGCATGCAAAGTCGGTAAAGTTGCGTGAAAAGGCGGCAAAGTTGCATGCAAAGTAATTTAAGTTACGTGAAGGCTACAAAGTTACACGCAAAGTTGGTAAAGTTATGTGAAAAGACAGCAAAGTTACATGCAAAGTTTGTAAAGTTACACAAAAAGGATGCAAAGTCGGTAAAATTACGTGAAAAGGCTGCAAAGTTGGTAAAGTTTCGTGAAAAGGCTGCAAAGTTGCATGCAAAGTTTGTAAAGTTACACAAAAAGGCTGCAAAGTTGGTAAAATTACGTAAAAAGGCTGCAAACTTGCATGCAAAGTTTGTAAAGTTACACAAAAAGGATGCAAAGTCGGTAAAATTACGTGAAAAGGCTGCAAAGTTGGTAAAGTTTCGTGAAAAGGCTGCAAAGTTGCATGCAAAGTTTGTAAAGTTACACAAAAAGGCTGCAAAGTTGGTAAAATTACGTGAAAAGGCTGCACAGTTTGTAAAGTTATGCAAAAAGGCTGCAAAGTTGCTAAAGTTTCGTGAAAAGGCTGCAAAGTTGCATGCAAAGTTGGTAAAGTTACGCGAAAAGGCTGAAAAGTTGGTAGAGTTATGTGAAAAGGCTGCAAAGTTACATGCAAAGTCGGTAAAATTGCGTGAAAAGGCTGCAAAGTGGCGTGCAAAGTAGGTTAAGTTATGTGTAATGGCTGCAAAGTTACATTTAAATGTGGTAAAGTTGCGTGAAAAGGCTGAAAAGATGCATGCAAAGTCGGTAAAATTGCGTGAAAAGGCTGCAAAGTGGCGTGCAAAGTAGGTTAAGTTATGTGTAAAGGCTGCAAAGTTACATGCAAAGTTGGTAAAGTTGCGTGAAAAGGCTGCAAAGTTGCATGCAAAGTCGGTGAAATTGCGTGAAAAGGCTGCAAATTTACATGCAAAGTTAGTAATGTTACATGAAAAGACTGCAACATAACATGCAAAATTGGTAAAGTTGCGTGAAAAGGCTGCAAAGTTGCATGCAAAGTTATTTAAGTTACGGGAAGACTGCAAAGTTACATGCAAAGTTGGTAAAGTTACATGAAAAAGCTCTAAAGTTGCATGCAAAGTTGGTAAAGTTACGTGAAAAGACTGCAAAGTTGCATGCAAACGTCGGTAAAGTTTCGTGAAAAGGCTGTTAAGTTGCATGCAAAGTTATTTAAGTTACGTGAAGGCTGCAAAGTTACATGGAAGCTGGGTAAAGTTACGTGAAAAAGCTCTAAAGTTGCATGCAAAGTTGGTAAAGTTATGTGAAAAGGCTGCAAAGTTGCATGCAAAGTCGGTAAAGTTGCGTGAAAAGGCGGCAAAGTTGCATGCAAAGTAATTTAAGTTACGTGAAGGCTGCAAAGTTACACGCAAAGTAGGTAAAGTTATGTGAGAAGACAGCAAAGTTGCATGCAAAGTTGGTAAAGTTACGTGTAAAGGCTGCAAACTTGCATGCAAAGTTTGTAAAGTTACACAAAAAGGCTGCAAAGTTGATAAAATTACGTGAAAAGGCTGCAAAGTTGGTAAAATTACGTGAAAAGGCTGCAAAGTTTGTAAAGTTATGCAAAAAGGCTGCAAAGTTGGTAAAGTTTCGTGAAAAGGCTGCAAAGTTGCACGCAAAGTTGGTAAAGTTACGCGAAAAGGCTGAAAAGTTGGTAGAGTTATGTGAAAAAGCTGCAAAGTTACATGCAAAGTCGGTAAAATTGAGTGAAAAGGCTGCAAAGCGGCGTGCAAAGTAGGTTAAGTTATGTGTAAAGGCTGCAAAGTTACATGCAAAGTTGGTAAAGTTGCGTGAAAAGGCTGCATAGATGCATGCAAAGTCGGTAAAATTGCGTGAAAAGGCTGCAAAGTGGCGTGCAAAGTAGGTTAAGTTATGTGTAAAGGCTGCAAAGTTACATGCAAAGTTGGTAAAGTTGCGTGAAAAGGCTGCAAAGATGCATGCAAAGTTGGTAAAATTGCGTGAAAAGGCTGCAAAGTTACATACAAAGTTGGTAAAGTTGCGTGAAAAGGCTGCAAAGATGCATGCAAAGTCGGTAAAATTGCGTGAAAAGGCTGCAAAGTGGCGTGCAAAGTAGGTTAAGTTATGTGTAAAGGCTGCAAAGTAACATGCAAAGCTGGTAAAGTTATGTGAAAAGACAGCAAAGTTACATGCAAAGTTGATAAAGTTACGTGAAAAGACTGCAAAGTTGCATGCAAAGTTAATAACGTTACATGAAAAGGCTGCAACATAACATGCAAAATTGGTAAAGTTGCGTGAAAAGGCTGCAAAGTTGCATGCAAAGTTAATAATGTTACATGAAAAGGCTGCAACATAACATGCAAAATTGGTAAAGTTATGTGAAAAGACAGCAAAGTTACATGCAACGTTGGTAAAGTTACGTGAAAAGGCTGCAAAGTTGGTAAAGTTTCGTGAAAAGGCTGCAAAGTTACATGTGAAGTTGGTAAACTTACACGAAAAAGCTCTAAAGTTGCATGCAAAGTTGGTAAAGTTATGTGAAAAGGCTGCAAAGTTACATGCAAAGTAATTTAAGTTACGTGAAGGCTGCAAAGTTACATGCGAAGTTGGTAAACTTACATGAAAAAGCTCTAAAGTTGCATGCAAAGTCGGTAAAGTTGCGTGAAAAGGCAGCAAAGCTGCATGCAAAGTAATTTAAGTTACGTGAAGGCTGCAAAGTTACACGCAAAGTTGGTAAAGTTATGTGAAAAGACAGCAAAGTTACATGCAAAGTCGGTAAAATTGCGGGAAAAGGCTGCAAAGTTGGTAAAGTTTCGTGAAAAGGCTGCAAAGTTGCATGCAAAGTCGGTAAAATTGCATGAAAAGGCGGCAAATTTACATTCAAAGTTAGTAATGTTACGTGAAAAGGCTGCAAAGTAACATGCAAAGTTGGTAAATTTACGTGATAAGACTGCAAAGTTACATGCGAAGTTTGTAAAGTGGCGTGAAAAGGCTGCAAAGTTGCATGCAAAGTAATTTAAGTTACGTGAAGGCTGCAAAGTTACACGCAAAGTTGCTAAAGTTATGTTAAAAGACTGCAAAGTTACATGCAAAGTTGGTAAAATTACGTGAAAAGGCTGCAAAGTTGGTAAGGTTTCGTGAAAAGGCTGCAAAGTTGCATGCAAAGTCGGTAAAATTGCGTAAAAAGGATGCAAATTTACATGCAACGTTAGTAATGTTATGTGAAAATGCTGCAAAGTAACATGCAAAGTTGGTAAACTTACGTGAAAAGGCTGCAAAGTTGCATGCAAAGTTAGTAAAGTTACACAAAAAGGCTGCAAAGTTGGTAAAATTACGTGAAAAGGCTGCAAAGTTTGTAAAGTTATGCAAAAAGGCTGCAAAGTTGGTAAAGTTTCGTGAAAAGGCTGCAAAGTTACATGCAAAGTCGGTAAAGTTGAGTGAAAAGGATGCAAAGTTACATGCAAAGTTGGTAAAGTTACGTGAAAAGGCTGCAAAGTTGCATGCAAAGTTTGTAAAGTTACACAAAAAGGCTGTAAAGTTGGTAAAATTACGTGAATAGGCTGCAAAGTAGGTAAACTTTCGTGAAAAGGCTGCAAAGTTGCATGCAAAGTCGGTAAAATTGCGTAAAAAGGATGCAAATTCACATGCAAAGTTAGTAATGTTACTTGAAAAGTCTGCAAAGTAACATGCAAAGTTGGTAAACTTACGTGAAAAGACTGCAAAGTTACATGCAAAGTTGGTAAAGTTACACAAAAAGGCTGCAAAGTTGGTAAAATTACGTGAAAAGGCTGCAAAGTTTGTAAAGTTACGCAAAAAGGCAGCAAAGTTGGTAAAGTTTCGTGAAAAGGCGGCAAACTTGCATGCAAAGTCGGTAAAATTGCGTGAAAAGGCTGCAAATTTACATTCAAAGTTAGTAATGTTACGTGAAAAGGCAGCAAAGTAACATGCAAAGTAGGTAAGTTGGAAAAGTTATGTGAAAAGGCTGCAAAAATGCATGCAAAGTCGTTTAAGTTGCATGAAAAGGCTGGCAAGCTGCATGCAAAGTTGGTAAAGTTACGTGAAAAGGCTGCGAAGTTGCATGCAAAGTTGGTAAAGTTACGTGAAAAGGCTGCAAAGTTGCATGCAAAGTTGGTAAAGTTACATGAACAGGCTGCAAAGTGGCGTGCAAAGTAGGTTAAGTTATGTGTAAAGGCTGCAAAGTTGCATGCAAATTTATTTAAGTTACGTGAAGATTGCAAAGATACATGGAAAGTTGGTAAAGTTACGTGAAAAAGCTCTAAAGTTGCACGCAAAGTTGGTAAAGTTACGCGAAAAGGCTGCAAAGTTACATGCAAAGTCGGTAAAATTGCGTGAAAAGGCTGCAAAGTGGCGTGCAAAGTAGGTTAAGTTATGTGTAAAGGCTGCAAAGTTACATGCAAAGTTGGTAAAGTTGCGTGAAAAGGCTGAAAAGATGCATGCAAAGTCGGTGAAATTGCGTGAAAAGGCTGCAAAGTGGCGTGCAAAGTAGGTTAAGTTGTGTGTAAAGGCTGCAAAGTTACATGCAAAGTTAGTAATGTTACGTGAAAAGGCAGCAAAGTAACATGCAAAGTAGGTAAGTTGGAAAAGTTATGTGAAAAGGCTGCAAAAATGCATGCAAAGTCGTTTAAGTTGCATGAAAAGGCTGGCAAGCTGCATGCAAAGTTGGTAAAGTTACGTGAAAAGGCTGCGAAGTTGCATGCAAAGTTGGTAAAGTTACGTGAAAAGGCTGCAAAGTTGCATGCAAAGTTGGTAAAGTTACATGAACAGGCTGCAAAGTGGCGTGCAAAGTAGGTTAAGTTATGTGTAAAGGCTGCAAAGTTGCATGCAAATTTATTTAAGTTACGTGAAGATTGCAAAGATACATGGAAAGTTGGTAAAGTTACGTGAAAAAGCTCTAAAGTTGCACGCAAAGTTGGTAAAGTTACGCGAAAAGGCTGCAAAGTTACATGCAAAGTCGGTAAAATTGCGTGAAAAGGCTGCAAAGTGGCGTGCAAAGTAGGTTAAGTTATGTGTAAAGGCTGCAAAGTTACATGCAAAGTTGGTAAAGTTGCGTGAAAAGGCTGAAAAGATGCATGCAAAGTCGGTGAAATTGCGTGAAAAGGCTGCAAAGTGGCGTGCAAAGTAGGTTAAGTTGTGTGTAAAGGCTGCAAAGTTACATGCAAAGTTGGTAAAGTTGCGTGAAAAGGCTGCAAAGATGCATGCAAAGTCGGTAAAATTACGTGAAAAGGCTGCAAAGTGGCGTGCAAAGTAGGTTAAGTTATGTGTAAAGGTTGCAAAGTTACATGCAAAGTTGGTAAAGATTCGTGAAAAGGCGGCAAACTTGCATGCAAAGTCGGTAAAATTGCGTGAAAAGGCTGCAAATTTACATTCAAAGTTAGTAATGTTACGTGAAAAGGCAGCAAAGTAACATGCAAAGTTGGTAAGTTGGTAAAGTTATGTGAAAAGGCTGCAAAAATGCATGCAAAGTCGTGTAAGTTGCATGAAAAGGCTGCAAAGCTGCATGCAAAGTTGGTAAAGTTACGTGAAAAGGCTGCGAAGTTGCATGCAAAGTTGGTAAAGTTACGTGAAAAGGCTGCAAAGTTGCATGCAAAGTTGTTAAAGTTACATGAAAAGGCTGCAAAGTGGCGTGCAAAGTAGGTTAAGTTATGTGTAAAGGCTGCAAAGTTACATGCAAAGTTGGTAAAGTTGCATGATAAGGCTGCAAAGATGCATGTAAAGTCGGTAAAATTGCGTGAAAAGGCTGCAAAGCGGAATGCAAAGTTGGTAAAGTTACGTGAAAAGGCTGCAAAGTTGCATGCAAAGTTGGTAAAGTTACATGAAAAGGCTGCAAAGTGGCGTGCAAAGTAGGTTAAGTTATGTGTAAAGGCTGCAAAGTTACATGCAAAGTTGGTAAAGTTGCATGAAAAGGCTGCAAAGATGCAAGCAAAGTCGGTAAAATTGCGTGAAAAGGCTGCAAAGCGGCGTGCAAAGTTGGTAAAATTGCGTGAAAAGGATGCAAAGTTACATACAAAATTGGTAAAGTTGCGTGAAAAGGCTGCAAAGATGCATGCAAAGTCGGTAAAATTGCGTGAAAAGGCTGCAAAGTGGCGTGCAAAGTAGGTTAAGTTATGTGTAAAGGTTGCAAAGTTGGCAAAGTTACGTGAAAAAGCTCTAAAGTTGCATGCAAAGTTGGTAAAGTTACGTGAAAAGACTGCAAAGTTGCATGCAAAGTCGGTAAAGTTTCTTGAAAAGGCTGCAAAGTTGCATGCAAAGTGGGTGAAATTGCGTGAAAAGGCTGAAAATTTACATGCAAAGTTAGTAATGTTACATGAAAAGGCTGCAACATAACATGCAAAATTGGTAAAGTTGCGTGAAAAGACAGCAAAGTTACTTGCAAAGTTGGTAAAGTTGCGTGAAAAGGCTGCAAAGTTGCATGCAAAGTGGGTAAAGTTGCGTGAAAAGGCTGGAAAGTTGCATGCAAAGTTATTTAAGTCACGTGAAGGCTGCAAAGTTACATGCAAAGTTGGTAAAGTTACGTGAAAAAGCTCTAAAGTTGCATGCAAAGTTGGTAAAGTTACGTGAAAAGGCTGCAAAGTTGCATGCAAAGTTATTTAAGTTACGTGAAGGCAGCAAAGTTACATGCAAACTGGGTAAAGTTACGTGAATAAGCTCTAAAGTTGCATGCAAAGTTGGTAAATTTATGTGAAAAGGCTGCAAAGTTACATGCAAAGTAATTTAAGTTACGTGAAGGCTGAAAAGTTACACGCAAAGTTGGTAAAGTTATGTGAAAAGACTGCAAAGTTACATGCAAAGTTGGTAAAGTTACGTGAAAAGGCTGCAAAGTTGCATGCAAAGTTTGTAAAGTTACACAAAGAGGCTGTAAAGTTGGTAAAATTACGTGAATAGGCTGCAAAGTAGGTAAACTTTCGTGAAAAGGCTGCAAAGTTGCATGCAAAGTCGGTAAAATTGCGTAAAAAGGATGCAAATTCACATGCAAAGTTAGTAATGTTACGTGAAAAGTCTGCAAAGTAACATGCAAAGTTGGTAAACTTACGTGAAAAGACTGCAAATTTACATTCAAAGTTAGTAATGTTACGTGAAAAGGCAGCAAAGTAACATGCAAAGTAGGTAAGTTGGAAAAGTTATGTGAAAAGGCTGCAAAAATGCATGCAAAGTCGTTTAAGTTGCATGAAAAGGCTGGCAAGCTGCATGCAAAGTTGGTAAAGTTACGTGAAAAGGCTGCGAAGTTGCATGCAAAGTTGGTAAAGTTACGTGAAAAGGCTGCAAAGTTGCATGCAAAGTTGGTAAAGTTACATGAAAAGGCTGCAAAGTGGCGTGCAAAGTAGGTTAAGTTATGTGTAAAGGCTGCAAAGTTACATGCAAAGTTGGTAAAGTTGCATGAAAAGGCTGCAAAGATGCATGCAAAGTCGGTAAAATTGCGTGAAAAGGCTGCAAAGCGGCGTGCAAAGTTGGTAAAATTGCGTGAAAAGGATGCAAAGTTACATGCAAAGTTGGTAAAGTTGCATGAAAAGGCTGCAAAGATGCATGCAAAGTCGGTAAAATTGCGTGAAAAGGCTGCAAAGCGGCGTGCAAAGTTGGTAAAATTGCGTGAAAAGGATGCAAAGTTACATACAAAGTTGGTAAAGTTGCGTGAAAAGGCTGCAAAGATGCATGCAAAGTCGGTAAAATTGCGTGAAAAGACTGCAAAGTGGCGTGCAAAGTAGGTTAAGTTATGTGTAAAGGTTGCAAAGTTGGTAAAGTTACGTGAAAATGCTCTAAAGTTGCATGCAAAGTTGGTAAAGTTACGTAAAAAAACACTGCAAAGTTGCATGCAAAGTCGGTAAAGTTTCTTGAAAAGGCTGCAAAGTTGCATGCAAAGTGGGTGAAATTGTGTGAAAAGGCTGAAAATTTACATGCAAAATTAGTAACGTTACATGAAAAGGCTGCAACATAACATGCAAAATTGGTAAAGTTGCGTGAAAAGACAGCAAAGTTACATGCAAAGTTGGTAAAGTTGCGTGAAAAGGCTGCAAAGTTGCATGCAAAGTGGGTAAAGTTGCGTGAAAAGGCTGCAAAGTTGCATGCAAAGTTATTTAAGTTACGTGAAGGCTGCAAAGTTACATGCAAAGTTGGTAAAGTTATGTGAAAAGGCTGCAAAGTTACATGCAAAGTTGGTAAAGTTACGTGAAAAAGCTCTAAAGTTGCATGCAAAGTTGGTAAAGTTACGTGAAAAGGCTGCAAAGTTGCATGCAAATTTATTTAAGTTACGTGAAGGCTGCAAAGTTACATGCAAACTGGGTAAAGTTACGTGAATAAGCTCTAAAGTTGCATGCAAAGTTGGTAAATTTATGTGAAAAGGCTGCAAAGTTGCATGCAAAGTCGGTAAAGTTGCGTGAAAAGGCGGCAAAGTTGCATGCAAAGTAATTTAAGTTACGTGAAGGCTGAAAAGTTACACGCAAAGTTGGTAAAGTTATGTGAAAAGACTGCAAAGTTACATGCAAAGTTGGTAAAGTTACGTGAAAAGGCTGCAAAGTTGCATGCAAAGTTTGTAAAGTTACACAAAAAGGCTGCAAAGTTGGTAAAATTACGTGAATAGGCTGCAAAGTAGGTAAAGTTTCGTGAAAAGGCTGCAAAGTTGCAAGCAAAGTCGGTAAAATTGCGTAAAAAGGATGCAAATTCACATGCAAAGTTAGTAATGTTACATGAAAAGGCTGCAACATAACATGCAAAATTGGTAAAGTTGCGTGAAAAGACAGCAAAGTTACATGCAAAGTTGGTAAAGTTGCGTGAAAAGGCTGCAAAGTTGCATGCAAAGTGGGTAAAGTTGCGTGAAAAGGCTGGAAAGTTGCATGCAAAGTTATTTAAGTCACGTGAAGGCTGCAAAGTTACATGCAAAGTTGGTAAAGTTACGTGAAAAAGCTCTAAAGTTGCATGCAAAGTTGGTAAAGTTACGTGAAAAGGCTGCAAAGTTGCATGCAAAGTTTGTAAAGTTACACAAAGAGGCTGTAAAGTTGGTAAAATTACGTGAATAGGTTGCAAAGTAGGTAAACTTTCGTGAAAAGGCTGCAAAGTTGCATGCAAAGTCGGTAAAATTGCGTAAAAAGGATGCAAATTCACATGCAAAGTTAGTAATGTTACGTGAAAAGTCTGCAAAGTAACATGCAAAGTTGGTAAACTTACGTGAAAAGACTGCAAAGTTACATGCAAAGTTGGTAAAGTTACACAAAAAGGCTGCAAAGTTGGTAAAATTACGTGAAAAGGCTGCAAAGTTTGTAAAGTTACGCAAAAAGGCAGCAAAGTTGGTAAAGTTTCGTGAAAAGGCGGCAAACTTGCATGCAAAGTCGGTAAAATTGCGTGAAAAGGCTGCAAATTTACATTCAAAGTTAGTAATGTTACGTGAAAAGGCAGCAAAGTAACATGCAAAGTAGGTAAGTTGGAAAAGTTATGTGAAAAGGCTGCAAAAATGCATGCAAAGTCGTTTAAGTTGCATGAAAAGGCTGGCAAGCTGCATGCAAAGTTGGTAAAGTTACGTGAAAAGGCTGCGAAGTTGCATGCAAAGTTGGTAAAGTTACGTGAAAAGGCTGCAAAGTTGCATGCAAAGTTGGTAAAGTTACATGAAAAGGCTGCAAAGTGGCGTGCAAAGTAGGTTAAGTTATGTGTAAAGGCTGCAAAGTTACATGCAAAGTTGGTAAAGTTGCATGAAAAGGCTGCAAAGATGCATGCAAAGTCGGAAAAATTGCGTGAAAAGGCTGCAAAGCGGCGTGCAAAGTTGGTAAAATTGCGTGAAAAGGATGCAAAGTTACATGCAAAGTTGGTAAAGTTGCATGAAAAGGCTGCAAAGATGCATGCAAAGTCGGTAAAATTGCGTGAAAAGGCTGCAAAGCGGCGTGCAAAGTTGGTAAAATTGCGTGAAAAGGATGCAAAGTTACATACAAAGTTGGTAAAGTTGCGTGAAAAGGCTGCAAAGATGCATGCAAAGTCGGTAAAATTGCGTGAAAAGACTGCAAAGTGGCGTGCAAAGTAGGTTAAGTTATGTGTAAAGGTTGCAAAGTTGGTAAAGTTACGTGAAAATGCTCTAAAGTTGCATGCAAAGTTGGTAAAGTTACGTAAAAAAACACTGCAAAGTTGCATGCAAAGTCGGTAAAGTTTCTTGAAAAGGCTGCAAAGTTGCATGCAAAGTGGGTGAAATTGCGTGAAAAGGCTGAAAATTTACATGCAAAATTAGTAACGTTACATGAAAAGGCTGCAACATAACATGCAAAATTGGTAAAGTTGCGTGAAAAGACAGCAAAGTTACATGCAAAGTTGGTAAAGTTGCGTGAAAAGGCTGCAAAGTTGCATGCAAAGTGGGTAAAGTTGCGTGAAAAGGCTGCAAAGTTGCATGCAAAGTTATTTAAGTTACGTGAAGGCTGCAAAGTTACATGCAAAGTTGGTAAAGTTATGTGAAAAGGCTGCAAAGTTACATGCAAAGTTGGTAAAGTTACGTGAAAAAGCTCTAAAGTTGCATGCAAAGTTGGTAAAGTTACGTGAAAAGGCTGCAGAGTTGCATGCAAATTTATTTAAGTTACGTGAAGGCTGCAAAGTTACATGCAAACTGGGTAAAGTTACGTGAATAAGCTCTAAAGTTGCATGCAAAGTTGGTAAATTTATGTGAAAAGGCTGCAAAGTTGCATGCAAAGTCGGTAAAGTTGCGTGAAAAGGCGGCAAAGTTGCATGCAAAGTAATTTAAGTTACGTGAAGGCTGAAAAGTTACACGCAAAGTTGGTAAAGTTATGTGAAAAGACTGCAAAGTTACATGCAAAGTTGGTAAAGTTACGTGAAAAGGCTGCAAAGTTGCATGCAAAGTTTGTAAAGTTACACAAAAAGGCTGCAAAGTTGGTAAAATTACGTGAATAGGCTGCAAAGTAGGTAAAGTTTCGTGAAAAGGCTTCAAAGTTGCAAGCAAAGTCGGTAAAATTGCGTGAAAAGGCTGAAAATTTACATGCAAAGTTAGTAATGTTACATGAAAAGGCTGCAACATAACATGCAAAATTGGTAAAGTTGCGTGAAAAGACAGCAAAGTTACATGCAAAGTTGGTAAAGTTGCGTGAAAAGGCTGCAAAGTTGCATGCAAAGTGGGTAAAGTTGCGTGAAAAGGCTGGAAGTTGCATGCAAAGTTTGTAAAGTTACACAAAAAGGCTGCAAAGTTGGTAAAATTACGTGAAAAGGCTGCAAAGTTAGTAAAGTTACGCAAAAAGGCTGCAAAGTTGGTAAAGTTTCGTGAAAAGGCGGCAAACTTGCATGCAAAGTCGGTAAAATTGCGTGAAAAGGCTGCAAATTTACATTCAAAGTTAGTAATGTTACGTGAAAAGGCAGCAAAGTAACATGCAAAGTTGGTAAGTTGGTAAAGTTATGTGAAAAGGCTGCAAAAATGCATGCAAAGTCGCTTAAGTTGCATGAAAAGGCTTCAAAGATGCATGCAAAGTTGGTAAAGTTACGTGAAAAGGCTGCGAAGTTGAATGCAAAGTTGGTAAAGTTACGTGAAAAGGCTGCAAAGTTGCATGCAAAGTTGGTAAAGTTACATGAAAAGGCTGAAAAGTGGCGTGCAAAGTAGGTTAAGTTATGTGTAAAGGCTGCAAAGTTACATGCAAAGTTGGTAAAGTTGCATGAAAAGGCTGCAAAGATGCATGCAAAGTCGGTAAAATTGCGTGAAAAGGCTGCAAAGCGGCGTGCAAAGTTGGTAAAATTGCGTGAAAAGGATGCAAAGTTACATACAAAGTTGGTAAAGTTGCGTGAAAAAGCTCTAAAGTTGCATGCACAGTTGGTAAAGTTACGTGAAAAGACTGCAAAGTTGCATGGAAAGTCGGTAAAGTTGCGTGAAAAGGCTGCAAAGTTGCATGCAAAGTTATTTAAGTTACGTGAAGGCTGCAAAGTTACATGCAAACTGGGTAAAGTTACGTGAATAAGCTCTAAAATTGCATGCAAAGTTGGTAAAGTTATGTGAAAAGGCTGCAAAGTTGCATGCAAAGTCGGTAAAGTTGCGTGAAAAGGCGGCAAATTTGCATGCAAAGTATTTTAAGTTACGTGAAGGCTGCAAAGTTACACGCAAAGTTGGTAAAGTTATGTGAAAAGACTGCAAAGTTACATGCAAAGTTGGTAATGTTACGTGAAAAGGCTGCAAACTTGCATGCAAAGTTTGTAAAGTTACACAAAAAGGCTGCAAAGTTGGTAAAATTACGTGAAAAGGCTGCAAAGTTGGTAATGTTTCGTGAAGAGGCTGCAAAGTTGCATGCAACGTCGGTAAAAGTGCGTAAAAAGGATGCAAATTTACATGCAAAGTTAGTAATGTTACGTGAAAAGGCTGCAAAGTTACATGCAAAGTTGGTAAAGTTGCATGAAAAGGCTGCAAAGATGCATGCAAAGTCGGTAAAATTGCGTGAAAAGGCTGCAAAGCGGCGTGCAAAGTTGGTAAAATTGCGTGAAAAGGATGCAAAGTTACATACAAAGTTGGTAAAGTTGCGTGAAAAAGCTCTAAAGTTGCATGCACAGTTGGTAAAGTTACGTGAAAAGACTGCAAAGTTGCATGGAAAGTCGGTAAAGTTGCGTGAAAAGGCTGCAAAGTTGCATGCAAAGTTATTTAAGTTACGTGAAGGCTGCAAAGTTACATGCAAACTGGGTAAAGTTACGTGAATAAGCTCTAAAATTGCATGCAAAGTTGGTAAAGTTATGTGAAAAGGCTGCAAAGTTGCATGCAAAGTCGGTAAAGTTGCGTGAAAAGGCGGCAAATTTGCATGCAAAGTATTTTAAGTTACGTGAAGGCTGCAAAGTTACACGCAAAGTTGGTAAAGTTATGTGAAAAGACTGCAAAGTTACATGCAAAGTTGGTAATGTTACGTGAAAAGGCTGCAAACTTGCATGCAAAGTTTGTAAAGTTACACAAAAAGGCTGCAAAGTTGGTAAAATTACGTGAAAAGGCTGCAAAGTTGGTAATGTTTCGTGAAGAGGCTGCAAAGTTGCATGCAACGTCGGTAAAAGTGCGTAAAAAGGATGCAAATTTACATGCAAAGTTAGTAATGTTACGTGAAAAGGCTGCAAAGTAACATGCAAAGTTGGTAAACTTACGTGAAAAGACTGCAAAGTTACATGCAAAGTTGGTAAAGTTACGTGAAAAGGCTGCAAAGTTGCATGCAAAGTTTGTAAAGTTACACAAAAAGGCTGCAAAGTTGGTAAAATTACGTGAAAAGGCTGCAAAGTTTGTAAAGTTACGCAAAAAGGCTGCAAAGTTGGCAAAGTTTCGTGAAAAGGCTGCAAACTTGCATGCAAGGTCGGTAAAATTGCGTGAAAAGGCTGCAAAGTTGTATGCAAAGTTAGTAATGTTATGTGAAAAGGCTGCAAAGTAACATGCAAAATTGGTAAAGTTACGTGAAAAGACTGCAAAGTTACATGCAAAGTTGGTAAAGTTACGAGAAAAGACTGCAAAGTAACATGCAAAGTTGGTAAAGTTGCGTGAAAAGGCTGCAAAGTTGCATGCAAAGTCGGTAAACTTACATGAAAAAGCTCTAAAGTTGCATGCAAAGTTGGTAAAGTTATGTGAAAAGGCTGGAAAGTAGCATGCAAAGTTGATAAAGTTACGTGAAAAGGCTGCAAAGTTGCATGCAAAGTTTGTAAAGTTACACAAAAAGGCTGCAAAGTTGGTAAAATTACGTGAATAGGCTGCAAAGTAGGTAAAATTTCGTGAAAAGGCTGCAAAGTTGCATGCAAAGTCGGTAAAATTGCGTAAAAAGGATGCAAATTCACATGCAAAGTTAGTAATGTTACGTGAAAAGTCTGCAAAGTAACATGCAAAGTTGGTAAACTTACGTGAAAAGACTGCAAAGTTACATGCAAAGTTGGTAAAGTTACGTGAAAAGGCTTCAAAGTTGCATGCAAAGTTTGTAAAGTTACACAAAAAGGCTGCAAAGTTGGTAAAATTACGTGAAAAGGCTGCAAAGTTTGTAAAGTTACGCAAAAAGGCTGCAAAGTTGGTAAAGTTTCGTGAAAAGGCGGCAAACTTGCATGCAAAGTCGGTAAAATTGCGTGAAAAGGCTGCAAATTTACATTCAAAGTTAGTAATGTTACGTGAAAAGGCAGCAAAGTAACATGCAAAGTTGGTAAGTTGGTAAAGTTATGTGAAAAGGCTGCAAAAATGCATGCAAAGTCGTTTAAGTTGCATGAAAAGGCTGCAAAGCTGCATGCAAAGTTGGTAAAGTTACGTGAAAAGGCTGCGAAGTTGCATGCAAAGTTGGTAGAGTTACGTGAAAAGGCTGCAAAGTTGCATGCAAAGTTGGTAAAGTTACATGAAAAGGCTGCAAAGTGGCGTGCAAAGTAGCTTAAGTTATGTGTAAAGGCTGCAAAGTTACATGCAAAGTTGGTAAAGTTGCATGAAAAGGTTGCAAAGATGCATGCAAAGTCGGTAAAATTGCGTGAAAAGGCTGCAAAGCGGCGTGCAAAGTTGGTAAAATTGCGTGAAAAGGATGCAAAGTTACATACAAAGTTGGTAAAGTTGCGTGAAAAGGCTGCAAAGATGCATGCAAAGTCGGTAAAATTGCGTGAAAAGGATGCAAAGTGGCGTGCAAAGTAGGTTAAGTTATGTGTAAAGGTTGCAAAGTTGGTAAAGTTACGTGAAAAAGCTCTAAAGTTGCATGCAAAGTTGGTAAAGTTACGTAAAAAAACACTGCAAAGTTGCATGCAAAGTCGGTAAAGTTTTTTGAAAAGGCTGCAAAGTTGCATGCAAAGTGGGTGAAATTGCGTGAAAAGGCTGAAAATTTACATGCAAAATTAGTAACGTTACATGAAAAGGCTGCAACATAACATGCAAAATTGGTAAAGTTGCGTGAAAAGACAGCAAAGTTACATGCAAAGTTGGTAAAGTTGCGTGAAAAGGCTGCAAAGTTGCATGCAAAGTGGGTAAAGTTGCGTGAAAAGGCTGCAAAGTTGCATGCAAAGTTATTTAAGTTACGTGAAGGCTGCAAAGTTACATGCAAAGTTGGTAAAGTTATGTGAAAAGGCTGCAAAGTTACATGCAAAGTTGGTAAAGTTACGTGAAAAAGCTCTAAAGTTGCATGCAAAGTTGGTAAAGTTACGTGAAAAGGCTGCAAAGTTGCATGCAAATTTATTTAAGTTACGTGAAGGCTGAAAAGTTACATGCAAACTGGGTAAAGTTACGTGAATAAGCTGCAAAGTTACATGCAAAGTTGGTAAAGTTACGTGAAAAAGCTCTAAAGTTGCATGCAAAGTTGGTAAAGTTACGTGAAAAGGCTGCAAAGTTGCATGCAAATTTATTTAAGTTACGTGAAGGCTGCAAAGTTACATGCAAACTGGGTAAAGTTACGTGAAGAAGCTCTAAAGTTGCATGCAAAGTTGGTAAATTTATGTGAAAAGGCTGCAAAGTTGCATGCAAAGTCGGTAAAGTTGCGTGAAAAGGCGGCAAAGTTGCATGCAAAGTAATTTAAGTTACGTGAAGGCTGAAAAGTTACACGCAAAGTTGGTAAAGTTATGTGAAAAGACTGCAAAGTTACATGCAAAGTTGGTAAAGTTACGTGAAAAGGCTGCAAAGTTGCATGCCAAGTTTGTAAAGTTACACAAAAAGGCTGCAAAGTTGGTAAAATTACGTGAATAGGCTGCAAAGTAGGTAAAGTTTCGTGAAAAGGCTGCAAAGTTGCAAGCATTGTCGGTAAAATTGCGTAAAAAGGATGCAAATTCACATGCAAAGTTAGTAATGTTACGTGAAAAGTCTGCAAAGTAACATGCAAAGTTGGTAAACTTACGTGAAAAGACTGCAAAGTTACATGCAAAGTTGGTAAAGTTACGTGAAAAGGCTGCAAAGTTGCATGCAAAGTTTGTAAAGTTACACAAAAAGGCTGCAAAGTTGGTAAAATTACGTGAAAAGGCTGCAAAGTTGGTAAAGTTACGCAAAAATGCTGCAAAGTTGGTAAAGTTTCGTGAAAAGGCGGCAAACTTGCATGCAAAGTCGGTAAAATTGCGTGAAAAGGCTGCAAATTTACATTCAAAGTTAGTAATGTTACGTGAAAAGGCAGCAAAGTAACATGCAAAGTTGGTAAGTTGGTAAAGTTATGTGAAAAGGCTGCAAAAATGCATGCAAAGTCGCTTAAGTTGCATGAAAAGGCTTCAAAGCTGCATGCAAAGTTGGTAAATTTACACAAAAAGGCTGCAAAGTTGGTAAAATTACGTGAAAAGGCTGCGAAGTTGCATGCAAAGTTGGTAGAGTTACGTGAAAAGGCTGCAAAGTTGCATGCAAAGTTGGTAAAGTTACATGAAAAGGCTGCAAAGTGGCGTGCAAAGTAGGTTAAGTTATGTGTAAAGGCTGCAAAGTTACATGCAAAGTTGGTAAAGTTGCATGAAAAGGCTGCAAAGATGCATGCAAAGTCGGTAAAATTGCGTGAAAAGGCTGCAAAGCGGCGTGCAAAGTTGGTAAAATTGCGTGAAAAGGATGCAAAGTTACATACAAAGTTGGTAAAGTTGCGTGAAAAGGCTGCAAAGATGCATGCAAAGTCGGTAAAATTGCGTGAAAAGGCTGCAAAGTGGCGTGCAAAGTAGGTTAAGTTATGTGTAAAGGCTGCAAAGTTACATGCAAAGTTGGTAAAGTTGCATGAAAAGGCTGCAAAGATGCATGCAAAGTCGGTAAAATTGCGTGAAAAGGCTGCAAAGCGGCGTGCAAAGTTGGTAAAATTGCGTGAAAAGGATGCAAAGTTACATACAAAGTTGGTAAAGTTGCGTGAAAAGGCTGCAAAGATGCATGCAAAGTCGGTAAAATTGCGTGAAAAGGATGCAAAGTGGCGTGCAAAGTAGGTTAAGTTATGTGTAAAGGTTGCAAAGTTGGTAAAGTTACGTGAAAAAGCTCTAAAGTTGCATGCAAAGTTGGTAAAGTTACGTAAAAAAACACTGCAAAGTTGCATGCAAAGTCGGTAAAGTTTTTTGAAAAGGCTGCAAAGTTGCATGCAAAGTGGGTGAAATTGCGTGAAAAGGCTGAAAATTTACATGCAAAATTAGTAACGTTACATGAAAAGGCTGCAACATAACATGCAAAATTGGTAAAGTTGCGTGAAAAGACAGCAAAGTTACATGCAAAGTTGGTAAAGTTGCGTGAAAAGGCTGCAAAGTTGCATGCAAAGTGGGTAAAGTTGCGTGAAAAGGCTGCAAAGTTGCATGCAAAGTTATTTAAGTTACGTGAAGGCTGCAAAGTTACATGCAAAGTTGGTAAAGTTATGTGAAAAGGCTGCAAAGTTACATGCAAAGTTGGTAAAGTTACGTGAAAAAGCTCTAAAGTTGCATGCAAAGTTGGTAAAGTTACGTGAAAAGGCTGCAAAGTTGCATGCAAATTTATTTAAGTTACGTGAAGGCTGCAAAGTTACATGCAAACTGGGTAAAGTTACGTGAATAAGCTGCAAAGTTACATGCAAAGTTGGTAAAGTTACGTGAAAAAGCTCTAAAGTTGCATGCAAAGTTGGTAAAGTTACGTGAAAAGGCTGCAGAGTTGCATGCAAATTTATTTAAGTTACGTGAAGGCTGCAAAGTTACATGCAAACTGGGTAAAGTTACGTGAATAAGCTCTAA
Source organism: Saccoglossus kowalevskii (assembly GCF_978046115.1). Taxonomy (NCBI): domain Eukaryota; kingdom Metazoa; phylum Hemichordata; class Enteropneusta; family Harrimaniidae; genus Saccoglossus; species Saccoglossus kowalevskii. The sequence goes on along the minus strand of NC_140647.1, from coordinate 37,407,522 downwards.
AGTTGCATGCAAAGTTGGTAAATTTATGTGAAAAGGCTGCAAAGTTGCATGCAAAGTCGGTAAAGTTGCGTGAAAAGGCGGCAAAGTTGCATGCAAAGTAATTTAAGTTACGTGAAGGCTGAAAAGTTACACGCAAAGTTGGTAAAGTTATGTGAAAAGACTACAAAGTTACATGCAAAGTTGGTAAAGTTACGTGAAAAGGCTGCAAAGTTGCATGCCAAGTTTGTAAAGTTACACAAAAAGGCTGCAAAGTTGGTAAAATTACGTGAATAGGCTGCAAAGTAGGTAAAGTTTCGTGAAAAGGCTGCAAAGTTGCAAGCATTGTCGGTAAAATTGCGTAAAAAGGATGCAAATTCACATGCAAAGTTAGTAATGTTACGTGAAAAGTCTGCAAAGTAACATGCAAAGTTGGTAAACTTACGTGAAAAGACTGCAAAGTTACATGCAAAGTAGGTAAAGTTACGTGAAAAGGCTGCAAAGTTGCATGCAAAGTTTGTAAAGTTACACAAAAAGGCTGCAAAGTTGGTAAAATTACGTGAAAAGGCTGCAAAGTTGGTAAAGTTACGCAAAAATGCTGCAAAGTTGGTAAAGTTTCGTGAAAAGGCGGCAAACTTGCATGCAAAGTCGGTAAAATTGCGTGAAAAGGCTGCAAATTTACATTCAAAGTTAGTAATGTTACGTGAAAAGGCAGCAAAGTAACATGCAAAGTTGGTAAGTTGGTAAAGTTATGTGAAAAGGCTGCAAAAATGCATGCAAAGTCGCTTAAGTTGCATGAAAAGGCTTCAAAGCTGCATGCAAAGTTGGTAAAGTTATGTGAAAAGGCTGCGAAGTTGAATGCAAAGTTGGTAAAGTTACGTGAAAAGGCTGCAAAGTTGCATGCAAAGTTGGTAAAGTTACATGAAAAGGCTGCAAAGTGTCGTGCAAAGTAGGTTAAGTTATGTGTAAAGGCTGCAAAGTTACATGCAAAGTTGGTAAAGTTGCATGAAAAGGCTGCAAAGATGCATGCAAAGTCGGTAAAATTGCGTGAAAAGGCTGCAAAGCGGCGTGCAAAGTTGGTAAAATTGCGTGAAAAGGATGCAAAGTTACATACAAAGTTGGTAAAGTTGCGTGAAAAGGCTGCAAAGATGCATGCAAAGTCGGTAAAATTGCGTGAAAAGGATGCAAAGTGGCGTGCAAAGTAGGTTAAGTTATGTGTAAAGGTTGCAAAGTTGGTAAAGTTACGTGAAAAAGCTCTAAAGTTGCATGCAAAGTTGGTAAAGTTACGTAAAAAAACACTGCAAAGTTGCATGCAAAGTCGGTAAAGTTTTTTGAAAAGGCTGCAAAGTTGCATGCAAAGTGGGTGAAATTGCGTGAAAAGGCTGAAAATTTACATGCAAAATTAGTAACGTTACATGAAAAGGCTGCAACATAACATGCAAAATTGGTAAAGTTGCGTGAAAAGACAGCAAAGTTACATGCAAAGTTGGTAAAGTTGCGTGAAAAGGCTGCAAAGTTGCATGCAAAGTGGGTAAAGTTGCGTGAAAGGGCTGCAAAGTTGCATGCAAAGTTATTTAAGTTACGTGAAGGCTGCAAAGTTACATGCAAAGTTGGTAAAGTTATGTGAAAAGGCTGCAAAGTTACATGCAAAGTTGGTAAAGTTACGTGAAAAAGCTCTAAAGTTGCATGCAAAGTTGGTAAAGTTACGTGAAAAGGCTGCAAAGTTGCATGCAAATTTATTTAAGTTACGTGAAGGCTGCAAAGTTACATGCAAACTGGGTAAAGTTACGTGAATAAGCTGCAAAGTTATATGCAAAGATGGTAAAGTTACGTGAAAAAGCTCTAAAGTTGCATGCAAAGTTGGTAAAGTTACGTGAAAAGGCTGCAAAGTTGCATGCAAATTTATTTAAGTTACGTGAAGGCTGCAAATTTACATGCAAAGTTGGTAAAGTTACGTGAATAAGCTCTAAAGTTGCATGCAAAGTTGGTAAATTTATGTGAAAAGGCTGCAAAGTTGCATGCAAAGTCGGTAAAGTTGCGTGAAAAGGCGGCAAAGTTGCATGCAAAGTAATTTAAGTTACGTGAAGGCTGAAAAGTTACACGCAAAGTTGGTAAAGTTATGTGAAAAGACTGCAAAGTTACATGCAAAGTTGGTAAAGTTACGTGAAAAGGCTGCAAAGTTGCATGCCATGTTTGTAAAGTTACACAAAAAGGCTGCAAAGTTGGTAAAATTACGTGAATAGGCTGCAAAGTAGGTAAAGTTTCGTGAAAAGGCTGCAAAGTTGCAAGCATTGTCGGTAAAATTGCGTAAAAAGGATGCAAATTCACATGCAAAGTTAGTAATGTTACGTGAAAAGTCTGCAAAGTAACATGCAAAGTTGGTAAACTTACGTGAAAAGACTGCAAAGTTACATGCAAAGTTGGTAAAGTTACGTGAAAAGGCTGCAAAGTTGCATGCAAAGTTTGTAAAGTTACACAAAAAGGCAGCAAAGTTGGTAAAATTACGTGAAAAGGCTGCAAAGTTGGTAAAGTTACGCAAAATGCTGCAAAGTTGGTAAAGTTTCGTGAAAAGGCGGCAAACTTGCATGCAAAGTCGGTAAAATTGCGTGAAAAGGCTGCAAATTTACATTCAAAGTTAGTAATGTTACGTGAAAAGGCAGCAAAGTAACATGCAAAGTTGGTAAGTTGGTAAAGTTATGTGAAAAGGCTGCAAAAATGCATGCAAAGTCGCTTAAGTTGCATGAAAAGGCTTCAAAGCTGCATGCAAAGTTGGTAAAGTTATGTGAAAAGGCTGCGAAGTTGAATGCAAAGTTGGTAAAGTTACGTGAAAAGGCTGCAAAGTTGCATGCAAAGTTGGTAAAGTTACATGAAAAGGCTGCAAAGTGGCGTGCAAAGTAGGTTAAGTTATGTGTAAAGGCTGCAAAGTTACATGCAAAGTTGGTAAAGTTGCATGAAAAGGCTGCAAAGATGCATGCAAAGTCGGTAAAATTGCGTGAAAAGGCTGCAAAGCGGCGTGCAAAGTTGGTAAAATTGCGTGAAAAGGATGCAAAGTTACATACAAAGTTGGTAAAGTTGCGTGAAAAGGCTGCAAAGATGCATGCAAAGTCGGTAAAATTGCGTGAAAAGGCTGCAAAATAGCGTGCAAAGAAGGTTAAGTTATGTGTAAAGGTTGCAAAGTTGGTAAAGTTACGTGAAAAAGCTCTAAAGTTGCATGCAAAGTTGGTAAAGTTACGTGAAAAGACTGCAAAGTTGCATGGAAAGTCGGTAAAGTTGCGTGAAAAGGCTGCAAAGTTGCATGCAAAGTTATTTAAGTTACGTGAAGGCTGCAAAGTTACATGCAAACTGGGTAAAGTTACGTGAATAAGCTCTAAAATTGCATGCAAAGTTGGTAAAGTTATGTGAAAAGGCTGCAAAGTTGCATGCAAAGTCGGTAAAGTTGCGTGAAAAGGCGGGAAATTTGCATGCAAAGTAATTTAAGTTACGTGAAGGCTGCAAAGTTACACGCAAAGTTGGTAAAGTTATGTGAAAAGACTGCAAAGTTACATGCAAAGTTGGTAATGTTACGTGAAAAGGCTGCAAACTTGCATGCAAAGTTTGTAAAGTTACACAAAAAGGCTGCAAAGTTGGTAAAATTACGTGAAAAGGCTGCAAAGTTGGTAAAGTTTCGTGAAAAGGCTGCAAATTTGCATGCAACGTCGGTAAAAGTGCGTAAAAAGGATGCAAATTTACATGCAAAGTTAGTAATGTTACGTGAAAAGGCTGCAAAGTAACATGCAAAGTTGGTAAACTTACGTGAAAAGACTGCAAAGTTACATGCAAAGTTGGTAAAGTTACGTGAAAAGACTGCAAAGTAACATGCAAAGTTGGTAAAGTTGCGTGAAAAGGCTGCAAACTTGCATGCAAAGTCGGTAAGCTTACATGAAAAAGCTCTAAAGTTGCATGCAAAGTTGGTAAAGTTATGTGAAAAGGCTGGAAAGTAGCATGCAAAGTTGATAAAGTTACATGAAAAGGCTGCAAATTTGCATGCAAAGTTGGTAAAGTTACGCGAAAAGGCTTAAAAGTTGGTAGAGTTATGTGAAAAGGCTGCAAAGTTACATGCAAAGTCGGTAAAATTGCGTGAAAAGGCTGCAAAGTGGCGTGCAAAGTAGGTTAAGTTATGTGTAAAGGCTGGAAAGTTACATGCAAAGTTTGTACAGTTGCGTGAAAAAGCTGCAAAGATGCATGCAAAGTCGGTAAAATTGCGTGAAAAGGCTGCAAAGTGGCGTGCAAAGTAGGTTAAGTTATGTGTAAAGGCTGCAAAGTTACATGCAAAGTTGGTAAAGTTGCGTGAAAAGGCTGCAAAGATGCATGCAAAGTCGGTAAAATTGCGTGAAAAGGCTGCAAAGTGGCGTGCAAAGTTGGTAAATTTGCGTGAAAAGGCTGCAAAGTTACATACAAAGTTGGAAAAGTTGCGTAAAAAGGCTGCAAAGATGCATGCAGAGTCGGTAAAATTGCGTGAAAAGGCTGCAAAGTTGGTAAAATTATGTTAGAAGTCTGCAAAGTTGCATGCAAAGTAGGTAAAGGTATGCAAAAAGACTGCAGTTGGTAAATCTCTGTGAAAAGGCTGCAAAATTGCATGCAAATTTGGTTGAGTTCCGTGAAAAGACTGCAAAGTTACATGCAAAGTTGGTAAAGATACGTGAAAAGGCTGCAAAGTTGCATGCAAAGTTAGTAATGTTACGTGAAAAGGCTGCAAAGTAACATGCAATGTTGGTAAAGTTACGTGAAAAGACTGCAAAGTTACATGCAAAGTTGGTAAAGTTACGTGAAAAGGCTGCAAACTTGAATGCAAAGTTTGTAAAGTTACACAAAAAGGCTGCATAGTTGGTAAAATTACGTGAAAAGGCTGCAAAATTGGTAAAGTTTCGTGAAAAGGCTGCAAACTTGCATGCAAAGTCGGTAAAATTGCTTGAAAAGGCTGCAAATTTACATTCAAAGTTAGTAATGTTACGTGAAAAGGCTGCAAAGTAACATGCAAAGTTGGTAAAGTTACGTGAAAAGACTGCAAAGTTACATGCAAAGTTGGTAAAGTTACGAGAAAAGGCTGCAAAGTTGCATGCAAAGTTAGTAAAGTTACGTGAAAAGGCTGCAAAGTAACATGCAAAGTTGGTAAAGTTACGTGAAAAGACTGCAAAGTTACATGCAAAGTTGGTAAAGTTACGTGAAAAGACTGCAAAGTAACATGCAAAGTTGGTAAAGTTGCGTGAAAAGGCTGCAAAGTTGCATGCAAAGTAATTTAAGTTACGTGAAGGCTGCAAAGTTACATTCGAAGTTGGTAAACTTACATGAAAAAGCGCTAAAGTTGCATGCAAAGTCGGTAAAGTTGCGTGAAAAGGCTGCAAAGTTGCATGCAAGGTAATTTAAGTTACGTGAAAAGGCTGCAAATTTGCATGCAAATTTGGTAAAGTTACGCGAAAAGGCTGAAAAGTTGGTAGAGTTATGTGAAAAGGCTGCAAAGTTACATGCAAAGTCGGTAAAATTGCTTGAAAAGGCTGCAAAGTGGCGTGCAAAGTAGGTTAAGTTATGTGTAAAGGCTGCAAAGTTACATGCAAAGTTGGTAAAGTTGCGTGAAAAGGCTGCAAAGATGCATGCAAAGTCGGTAAAATTGCGTGAAAAGGCTGCAAAGTGGCGTGCAAAGTAGGTTAAGTTATGTGAAAAGGCTGCAAAATTGCATGCAAAGTTGGTTGAGTTACGTGAAAAGACTGCAAAGTTACTTGCAAAATTGGTAAAGTTACGTGAAAAGGCTGCAAAGTTGCATGCAAAGTTAGTAATGTTACGTGAAAAGGCTGCAAAGTAACATGCAAAGCTGGTAAAGTTACGTGAAAAGACTGCAAAGTTACATGCAAAGTTGGTAAAGTTACGTGAAGAGGCTGCAAACTTGCATGCAAAGTTTGTAAAGTTACACAAAAAGGCTGCAAAGTTGGTAAAATTACGTGAAAAGGCTGCAAAGTTTGTAAAGTTACGCAAAAAGGCTGCAAAGTTGGCAAAGTTTCGTGAAAAGGCTGCAAACTTGCATGCAAGGTCGGTAAAATTGCGTGAAAAGGCTGCAAAGTTGTATGCAAAGTTAGTAATGTTACGTGAAAAGGCTGCAAAGTAACATGCAAAGTTGGTAAAGTTACGTGAAAAGACTGCAAAGTTACATGCAAAGTTGGTAAAGTTACGTGAAAAGACTGCAAAGTAACATGCAAAGTTGCTAAAGTTGCGTGAAAAGGCTGCAAAGTTGCATGCAAAGTCGGTAAACTTACATGAAAAAGCTCTAAAGTTGCATGCAAAGTTGGTAAAGTTATGTGAAAAGGCTGGAAAGTAGCATGCAAAGTTGATAAAGTTACATGAAAAGGCTGCAAATTTGCATGCAAAGTTGGTAAAGTTACGCGAAAAGGCTGAAAAGTTGGTAGAGTTATGTGAAAAGGCTGCAAAGTTACATGCAAAGTCGGTAAAATTGCGTGAAAAGGCTGCAAAGTGGCGTGCAAAGTAGGTTAAGTTATGTGTAAAGGCTGGAAAGTTACATGCAAAGTTTGTACAGTTGCGTGAAAAAGCTGCAAAGATGCATGCAAAGTCGGTAAAATTGCGTGAAAAGGCTGCAAAGTGGCGTGCAAAGTAGGTTAAGTTATGTGTAAAGGCTGCAAAGTTACATGCAAAGTTGGTAAAGTTGCGTGAAAAGGCTGCAAAGATGCATGCAAAGTCGGTAAAATTGCGTGAAAAGGCTGCAAAGTGGCGTGCAAAGTTGGTAAATTTGCGTGAAAAGGCTGCAAAGTTACATACAAAGTTGGAAAAGTTGCGTAAAAAGGCTGCAAAGATGCATGCAGAGTCGGTAAAATTGCGTGAAAAGGCTGCAAAGTTGGTAAAATTATGTTAGAAGTCTGCAAAGTTGCATGCAAAGTAGGTAAAGGTATGCAAAAAGACTGCAGTTGGTAAATCTCTGTGAAAAGGCTGCAAAATTGCATGCAAATTTGGTTGAGTTCCGTGAAAAGACTGCAAAGTTACATGCAAAGTTGGTAAAGATACGTGAAAAGGCTGCAAAGTTGCATGCAAAGTTAGTAATGTTACGTGAAAAGGCTGCAAAGTAACATGCAAAGTTGGTAAAGTTACGTGAAAAGACTGCAAAGTTACATGCAAAGTTGGTAAAGTTACGTGAAAAGGCTGCAAACTTGCATGCAAAGTTTGTAAAGTTACACAAAAAGGCTGCATAGTTGGTAAAATTACGTGAAAAGGCTGCAAAATTGGTAAAGTTTCGTGAAAAGGCTGCAAACTTGCATGCAAAGTCGGTAAAATTGCTTGAAAAGGCTGCAAATTTACATTCAAAGTTAGTAATGTTACGTGAAAAGGCTGCAAAGTAACATGCAAAGTTGGTAAAGTTACGTGAAAAGACTGCAAAGTTACATGCAAAGTTGGTAAAGTTACGAGAAAAGGCTGCAAAGTTGCATGCAAAGTTAGTAAAGTTACGTGAAAAGGCTGCAAAGTAACATGCAAAGTTGGTAAAGTTACGTGAAAAGACTGCAAAGTTACATGCAAAGTTGGTAAAGTTACGTGAAAAGACTGCAAAGTAACATGCAAAGTTGGTAAAGTTGCGTGAAAAGGCTGCAAAGTTGC